>NW_008649764.1:156806-165429 GCF_000695815.1 Acanthisitta chloris
TTGAACAAGTAATGTATTACTTTATTGTTGTTGCCTATTGTTATAGATGATTCACTGAATCATTTTTGTGATAGCTTTTCCTTTGATTCATCACACTTTCATTCCTTTATCTGATTAGATACTAATTAAAATAAAAAGATGCCTCTTGTTTGCATCTGTGCAATAAAACTGAATTCATAAATACTATTGCATCAGTAATGATCCTCCTTAGTAATACAGTAGCTCACTAGGCTGAAATGCAGAAAGAAATCACAATGTAAACAGGAATGCAGGTTAATATGCTCATTAGCAGGCAATGATTAGAAGCACTACTTGCTTGAAATGAAGACAGGTCCCTGCTTATGAATAAAGCTGGGCACTTCCTTTCAGATGGGAAATGTCAGTTTAGCAATGGTATAAGAACTAGCTAAAACCACTCTTGGCTAATATAAAAATCAGAATTAGTACTTTTTAATTTGTTTTTTTTTTTTAATGTGTGGTGTGTCATGTGTCCTTCCCTCCCCCTTTTTTGTAAAATGAAACTTCTAGGGCACCTGTGGTAACCAGAGAAGGTGAGAGAGGAGCCTGTACCAGGTTTTGGATTGTCTACGCAGGTACTTCTATGCTTTCCTTTAGCATTATATGAGAATCTACTTGCCTGCTTTAAGAGCCATATTCTGAGGGCTAAATACAAAAAAAGGAAGATTAAGATTAGAAATAATTCCCTGTGGAAACTGAACAGCAAAAGCAAACAAACAAAATAACAAACAAAAGAGAAAATAGTATTCTTTCCTTGGAGCAACTCCTTGAAGGCAGCTGGGTCAGTCAATCACTAGCACATGGGCAGTATTTCTAGGCTTACTGTGAAAGATCTAAGACCTTCCAGCTATCACCAAGGCACTAGAGGAGAGCCAACATTTCTCTTAACCTAGAGCATGTGGGTTTTTCAACAGAAAGCATGCCACCATTATATTATCGGACCTGCCCTGCTGTATACTACATGACAGACTTCTGGAAATAAAATATTTGCAGGCAAATGCAATATTAAGGAATGGTGGTCTGTGAAGCCCAACACTGTGCTACTTCTATAATGCAAAGTGGTTGAGAATGGCAATATGTGTGTTCCTATATGAGATACACACATTTCTAAATGTACTGGTGATATTTGAGAATGTTGCCTCATGTGAAAAAGAAAATGGTAGCTTTATAACTTTTCAGGCCTATAATTCATTAGCATGAAAATTGTGCTCATTCTTTTTTCTTGGAAGGTTATTCCAGGAGGTTTCTTCTAAATTCATTGTCTTTGTTGACATTTGGGTCATTCTTCATTCTGAATATTTTGCTGAGTGTGCATTGAAAGAACATTCCATGATCTACATTTTTTTCATATATTCCTTGTAGGCAGGAGGCATATATACCTTGTAGATAGAAGGAATATATTCTTTCATGTATTCCTTCTAGTTCCTTTTCATATATTCCTTCATCAGCAAAGCTGAACTTCCCTAGAAGAGGGCTAGAAAAAATTGTAGTTAGAGGATATCAGTCTGTGTCATGGACTTGTCTATATATGCAGAGACATTTGAGGTATAGAGGAGTACTGATGTTTTTAAGCTTACTGCAAAAGTCTGCATTCTTCAGTTTTAGGTTTTTTCCTGATAAGAACATTCTCATATCATGCCGCATCTCAGATCAAGGACCACACCTGTGTAAATGCCTACATATATCTATTTTATTCAACATGAATTTAAGAAAACAGTCCTTGTAAGTAAAGATAGTGTTTAGATCTAATTTTGTCAATGAAAATTTACCTGTGGTGCACACAGATAAATGCTTTCTATGACTTAGAACTGTAGCAGGTATGTATGAAGATACCTTCTTGAGATCAATGTACTTATCCTGATTTAAACTAGTCTGGGGCCATCCATCTCCTCTGATATCTGCAAAAAAATTTTGGAGACTCTTATTTTAACAGATGTATTTTCAAGGGTGTGAAGTTCTTAAGACACACATGTTTAGTATAGTTTGCTTTTTAATATATGAGCAAATAAACAAACATATCATGTAAAGAGACAATTTACTATTTTAAAAGAAATCTAGACAATGTAGATAAGAAGTTTTACAGAAGAAGGCTGTCACCAGAATATAGGTACTTCCCTGATTTTGATTGGGTGAAAAAGAAAGTAATCCTAAAAGTTCTTCAACTGCTGACATGAGGAAACTGCAATGAAATTGAAAATGAATGACAGCAAGGACATTCGTGGCACTCTCACTGATGACAGATTTCTTTGAATGACACGCTTAGCCTCCACATCCTTTGGCTCTCAGAAGGCTCTTCAGGAATCCTGTCACTCAATGTGGCTTTGTGGTGTAACAAATTGACTATCCCTGCTCGACGCCTTAAAATCAACATGAAAAGAGAATTTTTCTGCTGATGATTACATGCAAATGCTTGATAAGCATTTGACAGTGCCTGCTGTGTTAATAAATAGTGTAGACTGTATAAGTGTGATGGCTATAATTGTCTAAAGCAAGGCAGAAAAGGAAGGTTGTCCTACCTCCTCATTACCAAATCTAACTTGTGTATTTAAGTAACTACATCATGTTTTGTATTACTTAGAAAGCATGGCAGATGAAAATGGAGTTGTTATCACATTTTTCCCAGAGGCATAAGCTTTGCACACAAGTTGAACAAAAAACCCAAGCGTGTAGAAATCTTGTCTTCTGAACAATGAGATCTATCACCTTCTAAGAGCAATTTCACTGCTCTTAACTCCACTACAGGACCCAAGAAAATGTGTCAGAATTCTTTGCTTCAATTTCCCATCAGTGAAATAGAGAGGATATTACATACAGAACAAAGCATAGTTAAAAAGTTCTATTAAATGACAAATTCAGCAACTCTCTTGATATGGACTGTAATGTTATCCGAGTTTTCATAATATGCCTCAAATTTTACATTCCGATGAAGTAGTGCGATTGATGTTGTCACTGAATTAGAGTAGCGTGACATCTAGGAGACAGTGTAAACTCTGTTTCCAAGAAAAATAAATTTACACTGGGGAAAACATGGAGAAGAATTGTACTTTACATCAGAGTCCTACTTTTTCACCATCTGCACTTCATGAGAGCTGGCTTTAATTGCATATTTTCTTGTCCTTCAGAATCCCCTGGGAGTACTGGCAGGAATCCATGTCTCAGTCAATACTGAAATTAAACTGATGTCTATTGTTACCTGTCATTAAAGCTGCAGACTTACCACTGCCATCAAACCACATAGGAAACAGGGTTTTATTTTATTTTTTTCATAAAATATCTAGGCTTTTATAGTCCTGGTCAGCCATTAAATGCATTGCCAATCTCTGAAGATGTTAGACTTGATTCATGCCTCTACATAAATTATTTTCACCATTATGATTTGTCTAGTGGGAGATAAAATTAAGCATAAATTGCAGTTGTATCTTTTAAGTTCCCTTTTTGTGCTTATTTTTAGCTGTACCTTTATGAGGAATCCAACTGATCCCATGGAATCAATGGGAAAATTATCATCATCTTCAGCAATAGCTGTATCAGTGCCTGTGTGTCCACTTAGCATAGAAGGACAAACAAATGAATGTTTTTTAGCTTTTTGAAGTGCGAGTGTGTTAGATGCTTTGTACTGAGTTCTGTTTTTCTTTAGAGTAAAGGTTGTATTTTGTGACTTTAAAAAGTACCACCATTTTTCATGTCATCAGAGTGTCTTAACTCTTTTCTTAAATTCCTACTACTGGTAACCAACACCAATTCTATTATGCAAGCTGGGACAAGGGTACACTGGGTCACTTTAGAGGTTGAGTCAGTCAATGATAAAATGTAAAACCAAGCTTCACAGTTTTGATCATTAGAAAATCACCATTGGATTTTTTGTAAGAGTAGGCGTAGTAACCTGGCCATCTTAGGCCAGTGCAAACAGAGACCATTACATTTGGTCTAACAAAAAATCTTCTGTGTGTGTCTGGCAGACTTTGTCACTTCCTGAGCACAAAATTGACTGTTTGGAATGACCTTCCCTGTTGGGAGGGAAGAAATTCTTCAGTACAGTATGTACAATGTGGAAGGTTATGGTAATATATATACAGATAGTCACTACATTTATAATTGACAAGATATGACTTAATTTATTTACTGGCAATTAGTGTGGCTGGCAAAGCATTCTTACTAGAAGTTGAGAGCTCCTTTGTCTCTACAGTAAGAGCAAGAAAAGCCAATGTATTTTATAGCTGCTTTAGCTTTATTCCATATCAGGTACACACTTTCTTTCCTGTAATTGCAGGTAGTAACAAATGATGACTGTAACATGTTCTGAAGTACACAGACAAGAATGAATCTGAGTAGACAAAAACTCACCAGGAGTTCTTTAATGTTTATAGAAGACATGAAGGGTAATTTTTAACTGAGATGAAAGTAAGCATATGAAAAAATGTTTCTAGTAAAACAACACTCCTATCTGCTGCTTTCGCATGGTGGGGGGGAGGGAGGTGAAGCCAGAGAATGTCACCTATTATATATCTAGAAAAATGGTTGTGAAACAAAGATGATGATGATTATATTCCCATAAATAGTTGCTTCCTGCTTTAAATGACTTGTAGAAAGTAAATTCCAGTGGGACACAGTAAGTCCAATTAGGTTAAAATGTAATTCCTACTTTTTCCTGGCTCTGCTACAGCAATTTGATGTACTGCAGGTAATAACTACAGACTTGGCTGGATGGAAAAGAACTGTGAAAGCAACAAACAACTGTCCTCATGAATCTCTAAGTTTTTATTCCTTAACCTAGGGCTTGCCAGTCTATCTTTTCAGTAGAAACTTGGCTGTGAATGCCTGTATCTATTATGTTATTCCCTTTAGGAACCAGTAATTAACTCTAGTCTGACAATCAACTGGGATTTTTCACATGCCACTCTGAGTGTGTCCTGGGTTTCTGTACAGGGCATTAAAAGATTAAAACTGAGCAATGGGGAGGGAAGCTATAGTGTTGCTTGTAGCATATTCTTTGTTTGCTTTTGTTGCCCCTGTAATCCAGGAGGAGATGGTTAATGACTTGCTATGCCAATTGGATGCTCACAAGTCCATGGACCCTGATGAGATCCACCCCAGAGTAATGAGAGAACTGTCAAAAGAACTCGGTAAACCACTTACAATCATCTACCAGCAGTCCTGGATAACTGGAGAAGTTCCAGCTAACTGGGGAAATTAGCTGACAACCATCTATAAGAAGGGTTGAAAGGAGGATTCAGGAAACTACAGTCCTGTAAGCTTAATCTTGGTTCCAGGCAAGGCCATGGAGGAGAACATCCTGAGTGCCATCATACAGTACATGCAGGGCAACCAGGGAGTCAAGTCCAAACAACATGGATTTATGAAAGGAAGGTCCTGCTTGACCAACCTGATCTCCTTCTATGACAAAGTGATCTGTTTAGTGGATGAAGGGAAGGCTGTGGACCTGGTCTAGTAAGCTTAATCTTGGTTCCAGGCAAGGCCATGGAGGAGAACATCCTGAGTGCCATCATACAGTACATGCAGGGCAACCAGGGAGTCAAGTCCAAACAACATGGATTTATGAAAGGAAGGTCCTGCTTGACCAACCTGATCTCCTTCTATGACAAAGTGATCTGTTTAGTGGATGAAGGGAAGGCTGTGGACCTGGTCTATCTAGATTTCAGTAAGGCATTTGACACTGTCTCCCACAGCATAGTTCCAGATAAACTGGCTGCTTATGGCTTGGATGGGTAGACTTTTTGATGGGTAAAGAACTGGTTGGATGGCTGGGCCCAGAGAGCTGTGGTTAATGGAGTGAAGTCCAAATGGCAGCTGGCCTCTAGTGGTGTTCCTCAGGGTCCAGTATTGGAGCCAGTTCTATTTAACATCTTTATTGATGATCTGGACATGGGGATTGAGTGCATCCTCAGTAAATATGCAGACGATACTAAGTTGGGTGGGGAGTGTTGATTTGCCTGAGGGTAGTAAAGCTCTACAGAGAGACCTGGTCTGACTTGATCAATCGACTGAAGACAACTGCATGAGGTTCAATAAGACCAAGTGCTGGGTCCTGCACTTGGGACATGCAGTGTTGGGGGAGGAGTGGCTCAAGTGTTGTGCATCAGAAAGGGACTTGGGAGTGCTGGTTGACAGCAGCTCAATATGAGCCAACAGTGTGCACAGGTGGCCAAGAAGGCCAATGGCATCTTGGCCTGTATCAAGAATAGTGTGGCCAGCAGGACTAGGGCAGTGATCATCCCCCTGTACTGAGCATTGGTGAGGCCACAGCTTGAGTACTGTGTTCAGTTTTGGGTCTCTCAATTTAAAAAAGACTTGAGGTTCTGGAGCAAGTCCAGCAAAGGGCAACAAGGCTCATAAAAGGTCTAGAAAACATTGAATGAGGAATGACTGATGGAATTGGATTTATTTAGCCTTGAAAAGAGGCAGCTCAGGGGTGACCTCATTGCTCTCTACAACTACCTGAAAGAGAGTTGTAGAGAGGCGAAGGATGATGATCTATGCCATACCTGCAGTGAGAGGACTAGAGGTAATGGTCATAAGCTGAGACAGGGAAGATTCAGATTCGATGTTAGGAAAGATTTTTTTCTGTGTTAGTGTGGTCAGGCACTGGAATAGATTGTCCAGGGAGGTGGTGGAGTCACCATCCCTGGAAATGTTTAAGAGACATCTGGATCTGACACTGGAGGATATGGCTTAGGGGTTACAGCAGAGTGGCAGACTAATGGTAGGACTTGATCTTAGAGATCTCCTCCAACCTTTCTGATTCAATGATTCTATGACTTTGGACCAATGAAGCAAAGGACTTCCCATAACCTCTCTGCTGGTGGCCCCATGAGATGTACTTAAAGAGGTGACCAGGAAATGTTCATCTGGGAACAATCTGAAGTCACACCAAGCTTTATAAATCTGCTTTCTATACAAACTGAAAATACTATTGCCTTTAATCACCAGTAGTCTGGCCTGAGTGTGTGAGATACCCTGGCTGGAGGTTTCCTAAACTATCTAATTTTACTCTTTTGTGTTTATTCCATCTATGATGGATTGGTAGGATTTTCTGGCCAGTAATGCAAAGATAGGTATTCTATTGTACTTTCTCTTCCTCGCTGTTTTTTTGCCCCTGCTCTTCATTATTATCTTTCATTTTGGGGACACTGACTTTTCCTGGAAGTTCAGAGGGGAGATGAGTAAGAGAGTGATAGGATAGATAAGCTTTTCTAAGCTACTCAGGAAACTCTTACATGGCTACAAAACCACCTGTACTACAGGGGATCTATGGTTGCAGCAAGTCTCTTTGGTGATTAACTAGTTTGTCAGATACATCATTTTTGCATCAGTAGAACTGTTTCACAGCATTGACTGATATTCATCTTTATTTCCTTCCTGTCTGCACACATTCTCTCCTAGTGCAAATAAAAGTGTATGGAACATCCTCCAGTGCAGTTGAAAATACGTGAAGGCACTGTGAATGTTTCTTGCTAATTTCTCCAATGTATTTAATTCTGGAAGATGCTGAACACACAAGCACCCCAGTGAAAAAAACCCTCCATCCATGTGAAATTTAATGGATGTGAATTATTGCTTTCTAAGATGGCCCACTCCAGACCTTCAGGAGCATCTGTCAAACATGAGGATGTTGTTCAGTCTCCCTCATCTGTTGGTACCTTACTGGCTCTTATTATGGTTCATACTGGGGCAACTTGAGAATGGCATTTATGTGATATGGACAACTTTCATTTAGCACCTGCTTCTTCTATGAGACTTTCCTTTAGCTGATAGACTGATTAGAAATGTTATCTTTTTCACAGGTATTTGACAACTTGATGGTGACTTTGAGCAGGTTCCAGATGGCAGAAAGCATCTTGCTTGCTGCACAGAACCACTGCTGTACAACAATATAGTAGCCACATAAGATATTGATTCAGGGTGTCAGAAAGACCCTCTCTGAAGAGCTTTAATGATGCCAAATGCAAGGGAAATCCCCCTTATCAGTAAGGTGACAGTTTGTACCTGACAACAACCAAATATCACTGAATGAACAGGAGAATAGATTTCTGAATGATTGCTCCTAGATGTGTTTTCCTCAGGGGTTTCCTATCCAGAGACCAACTTCAGCTCTGTTTAGCTTTAAGAAGGATGTGGCTATTGTGTGAAGTGATAGCACTCGAGTTTGGAGTACAGCTTATCTTCTGTCTGTTTTTCATAAGCCAGATATTTCAAACAGCTTTTTAAGAGAATTGTCATTCCTTTTCACTTGATTTTTATCATCAGTCTTTAACAAAACAAGTATGTGCTAGTAGCTTCTAATGGGTCCCAGGGGAAGCTCTATAGAAAGAACTTTAACCTAGAAAAAGGGTAAAATCCAGGGCAATGTTAAGTCATTGCATGCACTAGAGTGATTTGATTATTCTTCTTAGTCTGGAGGACATATGTGGGAGCCTTTTACTATGTCTCTATGTATTATATGTAGATGTGAGCTTTATTTTTAAACAGATGTATATGAATTCCCATTCTTTCTCTCTACAAACTATTATGTCCTGTTCAGCTTTGCTTACCACATCTCTTTTTGTATTTCTTATGTTATGACTCCACCATTCCCTTTCTCTCTTTC
>NW_008649764.1:165439-175806 GCF_000695815.1 Acanthisitta chloris
TTTCTTTGTACAGATTTATTCCTGACAGGTCTGGTTGCTTGTGAGCTTGAAAAAGGTTGTTCAACCTCATCTGAATACAAGTTGTTTGGCACCATTTATTAAAAGCAAAGTCATATATAGAGGATGGTCACAAGCTGTTAGACTCTACATATAACACTGCATGTGATACACCAGAGTCTTGGATAACTCACACTGTAATAGTAATGTTTAAAAGATATAAGAATGAATAATTACACAAATATTTTGCTGCATTCCATAATATTGCTTTAGCATGAGATGGAAATTTTCATGCTTAATGATTGCATGACTATCACTCTTCCAATACCAGCAGAGACTGAGGTGGGGAATGCTGAACATTTAATACGAAAAAAATTGACTGTCACCCACATCCTCCTTCATTAGAACAAGCACCTTAGGCAAAAAAGGTGATTAATTTTCAGTTTACCTTTTCTTTAACGTAACAAACTTCCATTTGAGGTTTAATTGGGACTGTTCTAGCATGCAACAAAAAGTTAGTGGAAGATAAAAGGGCATAGCAAGAAAAAATATTCAAAGTGAATAATTTAAGATCACATCCATAATTAATGGAATTTGGAAAGCTTCCTCTAGTGCTCTAATCATATCTGAAAATGTGCTAATTAGAGCAGTTTGGTACAAAATAGTGTATGCAGGTGTTGAACAGCTTCTGTTCTTTTTTAAGAAATGTCGTGGTAACTGGTTCTCCTGGCATTAGCACTCAGATTTAATAAATGCTTCACCATTTAACATATATTTGACAGCTGAAGAATGTGCACATAACTATTACCTTGTTAGAATAGGTTTGATCAAGAATGCAGAACAAAATCATATTTTGAGTACAGAAGCTTAAGCTTGTAGTAAACAGTGGAGCATCCTATAGTGTCCTTTGGGGATATAACTAGTAAAGAGTTGAAACTTAAAGAAAAAAAAAATGCCTTGAAAGGATAAAGTATCTACATTCTTCTACTTGAAATTAATGATATCTAAAAGCAGTTCTGATACTACAGAAAAGCTAATAATTTGCTTACAGCTTGGACTGTATGTAAGTGTTGTTATCTTCTGGCTGAGAAGGATTTTGCTGCTCAGTTCTTCGTTTATCTTGGAAATCAATGACAACTGACATCACAGGTCCCTCTCTCTAACCCCTCTGAAAAACTAATCAATATGATCCAGAAAGAAATGAGCTGTGCATTCAGGTCTCTGTGAGTATACATTTGGGTGTGTATTACTGCTCTGCCACAGTGAAACTGCAAATCCTGAGCAGATGCATAATGTCCAATTTACTTGAAATGATCCTGATAGGTCTGCATTACTGAAACAGGAGCTGGTTCTATGGGGCCACAGTGTCCAACAAGCAGATGTGACAACACTGCCAAATGGATGATAAATCTGAAGGGCACAGATTGTATTAGAAATTAATGTATTATGACTCTGCAGGATTTGTTTTATACAATTATTCTAATAAAATGTTTTCTTTTATTGAGGTTCTACAAAATTTCATGGAATGAAACAAATAGTTCCACAACTATGTATTATTAATAACTAATTTCCTTTAAAGTTGAGAGCGGAGCTATTCTATTACATGTTGCAGATTCATTTTAAGATACTTTATTGGAGAGCCTACAGTCTGAAATATTAATCTTGCAAAATCGAACCTAAGTTACATCCAATTTTTCAAGAGACTCAGCAGTATCTAGTGCCATTTTTTCCCAAGCAGTCAATAGACTTACTGCCCTCCATGAATTAGCCCTATTTCTATGGTGTGTCCTCCTTATTCCTACCCATTAGCATTCAACTCTCTTCTGTCTTCTGCAGCTATATGAATTATTCCCTGAGAACAATTCATTTGACAGTGAAATTTGCCCTTTTTGCATTTGTTATTTCTCCATGAACACATCACAATTTGCATTAATTAGTTTATTATTTGAAATTGTTTGATGAATAGTTTGTTCCAACCCATTTCACTCATGTAGCTAATATTAATTTGAGTGTTTCAGCCCAGTGATTTACCATTCAAACTGTGTCCTATTATATCACATGGTGATTGTTTTTGCTCCTGCTCTGGATGACACAACTAGAGACAATCAAAAACCAGAATTATGGTTCATGAAAAGTTTTCAAAGAAAAGTTTAGTTCTAGTCTCTTACTGTTTTCCACAATTATTTTTATTCCCAAGTAAACCCTCTAAATTTTTACTTTTGTATTTTGCAGTTTTCCTCAGTTTCAAACTTCAAAACCATAAAAACCATCAAAAATGGAGGATTTAAAGTTTTAGGTGTTTTTTTTGTTGATTGGGGTTTTTTTATTTGTTTTAGTTTGGTTTGGGTTTTTTTTTTGTTTGTTGGGGGTTTTTTTGGTTACTCCCTGTCATAGGAGATGAGTAAAATAAATTGGGGGGTTATTTTCTCCAGTAATAAAACATTTTTCAGTTGGGGACAGTTTTTCATCAAAACAAGTTCTTTGCAAGAAAAATATTTTTGACTGGTCCAAGTTATACATTGTATAAATAGTTACTGCTTTCCCATGAGGTATGATTCACCAATAAAAACCATATTTTTCCATATTAAATAAAAGCTAATTAAATTCAGGTGTTCTTCCACTGCCTCCATTTGTCCAAGAAAAAAAAATGCCATCAGAAAAACTGGAAATATGTGTACAAGAAAGTGAAATAAAGTTTCAGCATTGACAAGGATGACCATCTGAATTAACCCTTGCTTTCTGTGCTGTGTGGAGTTCTGGTCTCTTATTCTAAACATCTAGTAAACTTTGGACTATAATCACCTTATTTCTTCTAAAATAGGTGTTATATCTCTGTACAGATCCAGTTGGAAGAAACATCATCTTAAGATGCACAAAAAGCTATAGTATTCCATCTATACTCACAAATAAATACTACCACAAAAGAAGCAGAATGCTGTAGTAATATATTGGAGATTAGTGTAATAATGAAATCCTCCATATTCTAATGTTAATCATAAAGGGTGTTGAGAACCAGCAGTTGAGTAATTTCATTTTTTAAAAAATGGATATAGAAGTCCCTTAGATCGTATTTTTTTTCCTAACAATTCTTGAGGCGAAAAAAATGTGACTGTTCCAGCATATAATTATTTGTATTCTAATTCTAATCACTTAAAGGGTTCAGGAAATATGCCTAGGAAACCATGAAGTGTCTACTTATGGCAAAATCAAGGAAAGGCAATGATGGGCCACAAATGGGAAAGCAGAAAGGAATGGCAGTATAATTAATGCCATCAGATGCTTTTATAGAAGATAGATTCTGTCAAGCAAAAAGTGCCATTTTTGAGATCTCAGATGTGTTCAGTGAAGGTATCTCTAGGATATAACATATCCAAGCCTTTTTTGTGGCAAGTAATATACTGACACAGTGTTCAGATGAGAAAATTACCACTAAGCAAAATCAAGAGAGCCCACAGAAGCAGGATAGGGATTGAGTTAGAGCAAGTTTAAAGTTCAAGTCACAGCCCTAAAGATTTGTTTCTGGGCCATTGTTTATTCTTGACTCAGTCTAATCTAGGAGGACTGCATCTGTAAATACCACATTAGTATTTCTGGTGGCTCACAATTAGTAAATGAATAACCATGATAGATTCCATATGGGTTATAGAAGCTGCTCTTGATCATTTACAGAAGTAAACAAGCACACACTTCAATACAAATGTGTTTGTATTGTCATCTTACACATATTTACAAGTATGCAGAGTGTGTCAGTCATAGGAAACTAAAACTTCATCCTTGAAAACAACTGAAGAGCACCAGAGCTGTGAAACAACTGAATATGAGTAAGGCAATCTGATGTAGCTAAGGCTCAATACAACTTCTGAAGAACTGGTTGGGAAATATCATATGTGAACAGGGGAGTACTAATTTTACAGTTATGGCATGAAGAGGGACTAGCATGTTTCTCTTCTGCTGTTTCAATTGCTTGAGTTATAACTGCTGTTATGAGTCATGAACCTCTGGCACTAATGATACACTTTTGTTTTGAGTTCTAATAGTCATCCTTCAAAAAATTATAAAAGATTGAAAAGGATTGAGAATAGAATAATAGAAAAATACATTTTTCTAGAGAGAAACCAAGAAACTTTAATCTGTTTAGTGCACCAAAGAGAAAATTAAAAGGTGATTGTGGGAAGAGATGGCTTATGGTAGGTGGTATTTCTGTCAGAAAGATGAATCCATGAGATACAGGAGCTGGAATCTACACTAAGGTAAATTCAAAGACAGCAATTAATCAGTGGAACAACTTTCCTCCAGTTATGATGGATTCTCTGCCACTAGCAGCTTTTAAATCAAGTCTCAGTGTCTTTATAAAAGATATCTTGACGCTCAAAATAAGATAACACTTTCAAGAAGTCATTTGCATGAGATTTTTGCTCTATAGTGTAAAGGAGGAGAAAGAAAAAGTGTCCACTCTTAAAATATATCCATGGAAATTTCCTTTGTAGTTTACATATGCTATCAGTATTCAGGTCTTTCAAATAATTTTGAGATATGGGTACAAAATGCACTACTGTCTATTTTAATAGAAGGAATTTCAAGTGAATCTTAGAAAATAATAGATATGATCATGTCTCCAAGTGCTTTGCCAACAGAGTTCCATGTTAAGCAATTAAACAGCAATTCTTTCTGGAACATCAAGAAGTCAAATAACCCGAATGATGATAGCCACAATCTAAACAATTTTATCAGTATGTGCAATATTGTATGAGAACTCTGGACCACGTGGAAGTTTGTTTTTGTTGGTCTTACTGCCTTGTAAAAGGTAGTCTGCCCTTATGGTGGATATTTCTGTGCTGAAATGCCACAGTGGGATATAGATTGTATGGAGAAGAAAATACTTTTATGTAATGGCTCAATGCTGTGTGTTGATTTATCATAAACCCCTTTGGTTAATACATTTTTCTCCTGGTCTGGAGTTTAGCATTTCAGCATCTTTCTCAAATTGCATGCCACATTTGTTGTAAATGTTAGTAGACAGCAAGAAGTCCAGTGTCCAAGCAAAGGTGCACTTAGAGATGACTGGAAAATACCCAGGATCATTCCTCCAGATCTCTATTTTTAACTCAGAGGAGAAATCTGTCCATGTTCATAAAGAAAAGAGAATGGGCAAACCTAACTCTGCCAGCACGCAGCAGAACTTCTTGCTTCATCTCTTTCTCAGACCTGTCAGAGTCAGCAAAAAAGAAAAGCAGGCAGGAGTGTTACTAGCTAACATGGCTTTCTGGAGTACCCTTGTGCATGTTGCTGGTGATATCTAAGTGATGCACCTGAGAAGTGGTATGAAATATAGTTAGGAAATCACCTTGGGTTTGGCCATTAATCTGTGGCATTGGTTTAGCTTTTGTGAATGTGGGAATGTTCTGGAAACAAGAAGCCTCTCCTATGAGGAGAGGCTGAGGGAGTTGAGATTGTTCAGCCTGGAGAAGAGGAGGCTCAGAGACCTTACTGCCCTCTACAGCTCCCTGAAAGGAGGTTGTAGTCAGGTGGGAGTTGGTCTCTTCTCCCAGGCAGCCAGCAGTAGGACAAGAGGGCACAGTCTCAAGTTCTGCCGGGGGAGATTTAGATTGGATATTAGGAAGAGATTTTTTACAGAGAGAGTAGTCAGGCATTGGAATGGGCTGCCTGGGGAGGTGGTGGCTTCCCCCCCCCATCCCTGGAGGTTTTCAAGACGAGACTGGATGTGGCACTTAGTGCCATGGTCTAGTAACCACAGTAGGGTTGGACTTGATGATCTTTGAGGTCTCTTCCAACCCAGCTGATTCTATGATTCTAAGTGAAGTAAAGTGATGAAGTGCAACTGTTTCACATGGCAGAAAAAGACAAAGCCTCTACTTTTACCCAGTTTCTACCTTGACTGTGGTGTCTACAGCTGTGATACTCTTTTCTTTTCATTGTTCCTTTAATTAAAAGAAACCTCTCTATCTCTCTGGGGCACATCCCTGAGGAGAGATTGGTTTTGGATGAGAAGCATATTCTGCTCTTTCATCCTTTTCAAAACCCAGAGTTTGTTTTTTTCTATTTGTCAATCAGCATGAAAAAGCTTTTTTAGCTCTTCATGCACCGGAAACAAATATGAAGAAAAGACTAAAAGCTCCAGGCAATTTTAATGTGGGGGAATGCAATGCTGATGTAAAGCTGCAGCAGATGTACAGCTTAATTAGATGTTAATGAATAGACAGATGCATATAAGTGAGCAGCTCTGAGGGTGTGGAAGGAAGCAGAAATATGGGGCAGTAAAAATACTTTGATATTGCCTGGGTAAAGGTACATTTCAACATTTCTCTGCTGGATGCTGTTTCCAGACTGGATTTTCCTATCACTGTGTGGCAGCAAATCATTTTGTTTCTTGCCAATACAGCAAGAGAAACTGAACTACAAGCTTCCCTTACTGCAGCCGTGCTTTGAATTGCTTCAGTTCTCAAACTCTAGGGAAGAGTTTGCAAACCTGAAGTGGCAGAGATTCATATGGGAAAATTTTTGGCAAATCTTTAGTGTTAGAATTGTGAAGAAAATTGAGTGGTAATGGAGAGTAAGTAGGAGGAAATAGCAGGTGCTCTGGACTTGGAAGGAGCAGGTAAAAAGTACAAGCAGATATAAGAGGGGCATAAAACAAAATGCAGAGACAGGAAGAACAAGAAATTATTTCAGGCACTGAGATCACAAATCACCTTTGACCATAGAGGTAACTTAGTGTGCAGAAGGGCTAATCAAAACCAGCATAAATACACAATTCCAATACCACCTGTGAAGTAGGGTTAGGGAGGTGTGTACTAAAGAAAAACAAACACTGTCAGGTTAAAACACCAGAGAGATAAATAACATGGTAATAAAAATAATGGTAGGTTTAAACACTTGCTATGCTCCTTATTTAGAAGAATACTTATATTATTCATTGGCAATAATTCTCCTTGTGTATACTTTTTTGGGGGTAATTTAATATCTGGAATGAGGGCATTTCCATTGTCTGTCCTCAGTGCTGCATACAAATCTTATTTATGGATTAAAAGGAGCTCTAGGTTCTGCAGTATTCCCAAATAAAGGCCTTTTCTCTCCTGGAGTTTATACAGCTGATGAAAATCACAGGTCTGATATATGGCATACCTTCACACCCCTGCAGAAACCACATCACTCCTCAAGGCCGAAGGTAGTGAGCAGAGTCTCAGAGATCATTCCTGATCCTGTACTTCTATGGTTGCATACCGATCATGTAGGAGTATTCCTCATACATTGATTTCTTTGGAAATATATGTGGATTAACTCCTGTGGAAATATATTCTAATTCAGCTGTAAGTGTGTGGACTGATAGACAGGCAGGGCAGACTGCCTATGAAAATATCTGCCTTTTGATCTATCTACAGTTTTTTTAGTCTACCAGTGTACAGACAACCTGTCTCTTCTGCTAAATGGGGACTACCCTTCTTAACAGCCTGTCTCTTTGAAGCCAGTATAACTTCCGTATGACAAAGGAGTTTTATTCCTTACAATAACTTTACAATGCTTGAAGGTCTCTGTGCCCTTTGTGAAGCCCATTATCTCCAATGCACCTTCCCCTGCCCCTTCCACTGAATTAACACCTACGCATGGCACTAGTACTACTTTGTTAATTTTGGAACAGGGAGCATATCTGCATATTCTGAGGCCAACCTTAAGACTTTCATGTGACAGAGGAAGATCCTCAAAAAAAGCTTAAAGAAGCCAAGAGAGTGAGAGAGTCAAGAACTGGCTAGTTAATCGTGGCTGCGTGCAGCTGCCTGACACTGCAGCATTGACACACACTTGCCTCCTCACACCTGCCTGCCCAAGATCATAGAATCATAGAATTTTAGGGGTTGGAATGGACCTTACAGCCCCCACTGCTACAGGCAGGGACACCTCCCCACTAGACCAGGTTGCTCAAGGCCTCATTCAGCTTGGCTTTGAACACTTCCAGGGTCCAGGGTTGAGGTATCCACTGTCTCCCTGGGCAACCTGTTCCAGTGTCTCACTACTCTCAAAATAAAAAATGTTTTCCTAATATCTAGCCTAAATTTCCCCTTCTTCAATCTGAATCCATTACCCCTTGTCCTATCACTGCAGTTCCTTGCCCTATCTCTGCAGTTCCTGCCAAAGGGTCCCTCTCTGGCTCCCTTGTAGGCCTCCTTCAAATACTGAAAGATTGCTATAAGATCTTCACACAACCCTCTCTTCTCCAGGTTGAACAACTTCAAATTTCTCAGCCTGTCTTCATAGGGGAGATGCTCTAGTCCTCTTACCAACTTCGTGGCCTCTTCTGGACTTGCTCCAACAGTTCCATGTCCTTTTATGTTGAGGGGACCAGAACTGCATGCAGTATTCCAGGTGGGGTCTCAGAAGACGAGAGTAGAGGGGGAGAATCACCTTCTTTGACTTGCTGGCCACACTCCTTTTCATGGGGCCCAGGATTCGATTGGCTTTCTGGGCTGCCAGCACACACTGCTGGCTCATAGTGAGTTTTTCATTCACCATCACTCCCAAGTCTTTCTCCTCAGTACTGCTCTCAATTACTTCCCCACCCAGCCTGTAGATATGCCTGGGATTGCCATGATCCAGATGTAGGACCTTGCACTTCATTTTTTTGAACTTCATGAGGTTTGCATTGTTCCACCTCTCAAGCCTGTCAAGGTCCCTCTGGATGGCACATCCCTTCCCTCCAGCATGTCGACTGCCCCACACGGCTTGGTGTCAGCAAAATTTACTGTTACAGTAAATGCATTGCATATAGACAATAGCTAGTATACCTAGACAAAATATTTTCATAGTGTTCATGTTTTATGTGTTATCATGCTGAACCTTGTTCATATAGAACAGCCTAAGAACCATTATTGAGTCATACAAAGACATGTCAAACACTGCCAGTTCACAGAACTGATCTGGAAAAAGTAAGTCCTATGAGGAGTGGCTGAGGGAGTTGGGATTGTTTAGCCTGGAGAAGAGGAGGCTGATGGGTGAGCTTCTCATTCTACAACTACTTAAAATGAGGATATATTGAGGTGGTAGTCAGCCTCTTCTTCCAAGCAACTACTGACAAGACAAGAGGACATAGCCTCCAGCTGCACTAGAGATGTTCAGGTTGGACATTAGGAGGAATTTCTTCACAGAAAGGATGATTAGACATTGGAATGGACTGCCCAGGTAGGTGATGGTGTCACCATCCCTGCAGGTGTTTAAGGAAAGACTGGATGTGGCACTTAGTGCCATGGTTTAGTTGACATGGTGGTGCTCAGTCAAAGGTTGGACATGATCTCAGAGGTCTTCTCAAACCTAATTGACTCTATGAATCTGTGATTCCATGAAAAGGACATAAATTCCAATATATTGGTTACTGCCAAGTAAGCTGAGTCATCCACATTTATTAATCCTGCTGATTCTGTTATTATCACTCATTTTTCTTCAGGGAGAGAAAAATAAAATCACCTAATCTTCTGTACATAGTAGATAATACATAACAAAAACCCACCATTTAAAATAGAATTTTCCCATCCCTTTCAACCCCAGGTCTTTTATCAGATGTGTAGGCAAGAAACCAGGAGATAAGCATCAAGTTAATTTATTGCCATATAATTTCTCCTTCTCCATTCTCTCCAGAATTTACACTGCTGATTTTTGCCTAATGCTGAAGGTACCTGTATTATTGTCCTATGGGAGAAACAGAGTGAGAATTGTAGAAGCAATGCATTTTGTCTGTAGGGGAAATAAAATCTATAATGATTTAGAGAATCTGCCAGAGAAAAAGAACAAGCTGGGATCCTTCTAGGAACCTCATCTTCAGCCAGGAGATTTTGTATTCTATTTAAAAATGCAGAAGGAACATTGGCATCTAGTGTTTGTTCCAGTATTTTACTAGAGAGATTTAATGGTCCACAATTCAATTTGAAAGTGAAAATATCCCCCCAAATGACTCTTTATAAAGTCTTTTGGAGACCAAAGTCAATATCTATGGGCCTTTCGAGATGCAGCAATTGATTACCTGTCCAAGTCAATGAGCATTAAAACCCAAAGAGATTCAGAAGTGCATTTCACTGCTACAAAACCTCACCTCTGATACCACTGATGCACAATGACTGGTCTATGCTGAAGTTCAGTATATAAATAAAACAGTTTGTTCTGAGACCTAGCTGAAGTTTTTAACATTCAAAAAACTCTAAGTTGACACGTTTTGCTGTAGTACTGGTATGCCTGGATTTATACCTTCAGTATATGTCTTGGTGCATGATGGACATAAAGAATATCAGATTTTGGAGCCGCTTATTCCTTTGTCTGCTAACGCTGTCATCCTTTTTCCCCTTGGCTTGTAGAATGACATCACCTTG
>NW_008649765.1:0-2444 GCF_000695815.1 Acanthisitta chloris
TAAAGCCATTAAAAATTAGATGCAAGCGAGCAGAAACAACCAAGAGAAATATTTATTAAGAATTCATATTCCATTTTCTACCACTGAAGCATCGTCTTGAGTAATTGACAGAATCACAGAGCTCCCGAGCAGGGAGCACTGATCACTCTGGAGAAGAGAGAGCCTGGAGTAGACTGCACTCATTTCATCTTCACCACCTTATCTGCCAGTTCCTGTGCCAGAAATTTCTATCATATTCCTACTCTATCCCTGGCTTGTCCTCCAGCAAGGTGGAGTCACAGCACTACACCCCTTATGTAGCAACACAAAAACACAAGGCACAGAAAAGGCAATGGTCTGTTCAAGTCATAGAAAAAGGTTGGACAATTTCAAACATGCAAAGAGCTGCTCAGAGAATGAACAAGGACAACAATTCGGTGGAGAAAGGATTCTAGGCATATATACAGTTTAAAACATTTCCCATTAGTCTTCACTTTGAAATCTACATTTTGTGAGGAAGGAGGGAACGAGGGACAACACACAAACTACTACTTTGTGAATCTGAAAGCTGTAAAGGGCAAAACTGAATCCAAACAAATGCCTGACTGCATTTTGTGTTCCTCTGCAGAAAAACTCTGCTACATCTGCACATGTGTATTTCACCACATTGCCTGATATAACTATTTCTTCAGTTGTGTGTTCAGAAAGAAGAATGACAGATGTTCTCTGTAAGTAAGATGCATTTCCCATATGAAGAAAAAGGAGAAGGGAAAGCATGAATCACAGTCATGGAATAGGATCCTACAGTGGCAGTCACAGGTCCAAAAGAGATTTTACCTGTGTTCTTGAAAAGGAGAGGCATGAAAGCAATGAAACCCCTAGCAATTACTTCTGCATACCCACTGCAAAGCCAGTATAAATGAAAATGGTGACAGGGAGGCACATATAACTTGATCTAAAAGACAGTTCCAGGAAATGGGTTTCTTTAAGAAGAATACCTTTTCAGAAATACTGAAGATAAGAGGCTCGGTAGGTGGGTTCACAACATTGTATTCCATCATATTTCTGAAAGGCTTGTGATGAATTACAAAATGTTAAACACCAAAGCCCTTTTGAAGCAAAAAGAAGGAAAATGGCAATTTTCAGATAACTTCCCAAAGTAGCTCACGAACAGTGGATGAGAGTGTTAACAAGGGAGGAATTTGTTCTTGAATTGGATTATTTCATTATTCATTATGACTATTAAAACCCCCTTGATAAAGAGGTTGATTTCTCCAGTGTCATTCCCAACTCCTATAATTCAAAGCCTCCTCTCTTGCTGCAGACAGAGTGGCAATGAAACTGAATACTCACCACTATGCTGTACATGAGGAGGCTGGAGATCACCATCCAGGCCTTGACAAGCAGTGACATTATCCCATGATTGACATCTAACACCCCCCAATCAGTGGAGCAAACACTTCTGGAAAATACCCGACACAAGCTTTACTCATTGTCTCAATAAAAACAGCTATTCCCAGCTCCCAGTCATGCAAACCTAACATTTCTAAGTTTCTTATAGGAATGAAGGCAGCAAGGAATTAGAAAACACATGTTACTACTGGAAAGAATGTTCTCCTTTAAAAATACAAGGGCAATCTAAAATCCAGAAGGATCACTCCAGAGTTTTTTCCTAATGCACTTAACAGCAGCAAAGAAATTCCATAATGTTTCTTATCCGTTTATCCAAAGTTGTTCATAAAGATATACAGATGTTTAGCAGCAAAGAGGTCATGAGTAGAATTATTAAGAGACTGTCAATCATCTGACTAGAATAAGGAAAAGAAGTGTGCAGGTTTGAGCTGAAGTAGAGTTAACTGTCTTCACAGAGGCTAGTATGGAGCTGTGTTTGGGTTCTGTGCAGAACACAGAGTTGATAATGCAGAGATGTTTTTGTTATTGCTGAGCAGACCTTACACAGAGTCAAGGCCTTTGCTGCTTTCTGTACTGCCACGCTGGCAAGGAAGTTGGGGATGCATGGGAGATTGGGAGGAGACACAGCTGGGACAGGTGACCCAAACTGACCAAAGGGATATTTCACACCATATGACATCATGCTCAGTATATAAGGTGGGAGGAAGAAGGAGGAAGGGGGGACATCTGGAGTGAGGGCGTCTGTCTTCCCAACGAAGACAGACACGCATGATGGGCCCTGCTCTCCTGGAGATGGCTGAACACCTCCTGTATTTGGGAAGCAGTGAATTAATTCCTGGTTTTGCTTTGCTTGTGTGTGCATCTTTTGCTTTCTCTATTAAACTGTCTTTATCTCAACCCATGGGCTTTTCTAGTTTTTACCCTTCCGATTCTCCCCCCTATCCCTTTGGTGGGGAAGGCTGTGAGCGGCTGTGTGGTTCTTGGCTGCTGGCTGGGGTTAAACCACGACGAGAAGCAGCAGGAGCTTTTTTAAGGATGTGAAAATCAGAGAG
>NW_008649766.1:0-425 GCF_000695815.1 Acanthisitta chloris
TAGATTGTGTGAAGCAGTAATGAAATAAAGGCAAATTGCTTTCTTCTTTTCTTCTCCCTCACTCTACCATTTCGTTAACCAGACCTTTACCTCACTTAAGAAATGGAAGAAACTTCTTCACACCTGTTGGAAATCCAATATTTGCCAGAGATCTGGTAACATTTCCAGATAACAGAGAGCATTGTCAAACAGGTAAATTATATGACAGAAATTGATAACTTCTTTCTTTTTAAAATATGAAATACAGAAACATCACAAATCATAATCCATTCAGTAATCTTCATTAAGATGTTTGCAAATACCAGCATACATTCCTCGTAAGGTCTGCTGGTAAAAAGACGAGGGCATTAATTTTTTGTAAAAAACAGTTGAGAAAATTTCAGCAATGACCACTGTCGTGTGCTTGTTGTCTTACTTACACTTTC
>NW_008649767.1:0-2188 GCF_000695815.1 Acanthisitta chloris
TATATCCAAGTATATAGATGAAAACAAGATTTCAAATCAGTACTGCACCTGTCACGACATATTCTTTTGACCAAGAAAACTAACCTACAAAGAGAAACAATATTGATCCTGGGTTCAGCACAGTATTGCTATGTAATCATTTTATGATTATGTGGTCTGCTAGTGTAGGGTATCATGTTTCCAGTGCTGCTGTAACTAGCCAGCTGCCATTAGGGTAAGGTGCTCCCAGTGTTTCCCTGTTTTTCCAGAGTGGTAGCTCAGGAGTGAAAAGAACCCCTACATTAATTAAAAGCCATAGGTAGAGGAGATGTGGCAGCAGAATGGGAGTGGATTAAATCTCATGGTCTTTCCAGGTAGATGGTAAGACATAGACAGCAGTTCTTGCAGAAGCAGTCTGACCAAGAAGGCAAACCACATGGAGAAGGACATTAAGAGTTTACAAAGAAGTGGTAAACCAGAGGGTGAGTGAAGCAGGCATAGGTACAGACTGTTCCCTGATTTAAATTGTATCCACTTCTTTGTGGTTCAGTTTTAAATACGTGTCTTACTTTATGAAGGTAATTTAGTAGTTAGTTATCATGAATATTGTTTCTGGGGGGGCAGAAAAGCTAGAGACAACAAAGCAGACTTAGGGCTGCTAAGGCAGCTGTGATAAATCACAGGGGACTCAGTCTGCACAGGGTGGGAACAGAGTGTGAGTAAGCGAAGAGGTGATGGATGCCTGAAGTTATTTATTCTGGAGGATGCCAGAGTGAGCTAAAGTGCATTTGTCCCTGTGACTGCAACAAATCATGATTAATAAACTTTGTATCTTAAGTCAAATGATCTTGAAAAGCTGACTGATTTTGCACTCCCCCTGTTTTCCTGTCCTCTTGTTTAAAAAAAGAAATCGCAAGATGTAAATGTATTTAGCAGACAGGTGACAAAATGTCACCACAAATGGGCCCTGTCCTCTTGTTTTAAAAAAGAAATTGCAAAATGTAAATATATTTAGCAGACAGGTGACAAAATGTCACCACAAATGGGCATCTAAGAACTAAACTAGAAGTCAAATAGGTGCGCAGTAGTTATAGTAACCAGCTACCTGAAACAGTTATCTTTCTAATATGAATATGAATAACACCTTGAATATGGGTAAATTCTATCACTCAGATAAATTTCTGTATCTAATAAAAGCTACTTTATTTCTCATGGCTTCTGTTCTGGCAACATATTACTTTCCAATGTCAAGAACATGAAGGTGAGTTTGACAAGTTCTGGCTATTGATGTTGTTTAGTTACTATGTGAAAAAGTAATTATTGTCTGATGCTTAGGACAACTGAAAAAGCAAGTCAAATTTTCAAAGGCTCAAGTAAGCATCATATAATAAAATTAGACAAGACAGAAGGAAATTGTGATTAACAAGCACTTTGCAGTCTCAGTAAATAGCAAAACAATCCTGATTTATTTTTTGGTGATAGAGAGCTCTATTAGAATGTCTTGCTTCAACAGTGCAGAGAAACTTGCAGAAACACAAATAAATTCACAGTGCTTCATCAGGTGTAGCTCTAGTTCAAGGTACTGTCCTTCTATCATTATTTATTTATTTAATGTCTGAAAGTCATTGCTTTTAGTTCCCTGTTTCCTAATGCACGATGGAGTGAGGGTGATGATGGAGAACACACATCACAATCAGTATATCTTAAAACACCTCGAATCACTGAGCTGTTAGGATTCACAGACTCAAGCTGTTGTTACTGACCACAGGTAACACTTCACACAGCACATGTACTTTTTCCTCCCCACACTGACATGGTCATTCAGAGCCAGCCAGTCAGAGCACTAGCTGAGAGGTCAGCCCAGGCCAAGGTTGGGTACTGGAGGGTCTGTACAGCACCACCTGGGCCAAAGCAACTTCTAACTTCTTCTTCTTCACTAGGTGCTTTGCTTTACATTGTCCTTTGCAGGGTGCAAGGAAGATGTAAGGCAAAATGACATTTCAAAATGTGACATGAATTTAAATGTACACAACCATTAAAATCTCATTCGAACATTTCCTAAAACACCCCAAAGTCCATGCTGTTTGTATCATTTCCCTTACAAAATGAGAAGGAAAAAGAAAAAAGAAAAGAAATATTACTTCTTGTTTCAGACAGATAGAAGAATTCCAGATTCTCCAGCGTCTGAGTCATCATTTACCTCAGGTTC
>NW_008649767.1:2222-13642 GCF_000695815.1 Acanthisitta chloris
ATGTAGCTTGTTGGAGATCTGTTGTTTTTTTTTAAAGAGAGGATAATGCAGGGATATAAGTTACATGTGTCCAATGCCAAATAGCAAGTTGCTACTGATTAGTGATCTTCTATAACAGTAATGCAGCACAGTCTTTAGGGGATTGCAATTGATCTCTTTTGAAGATATACAGTGTGCCCCTTCATTGACCCAGTCTCTGAGACTGCAGAGTACACTAACAGTGGAGGATGAGAGAACAACTTTGAAGGCACTTTGAAAGTGATGTTAAGAATTTAGATTATATTAAGACAATTTCCAGGTAGAACTGTTTCATTTAATTACTTGCTTTTAGAAGTATTGCATTGTTATAACAATGTTACTATAGTTAATAGTTAGAGATAAGGACAATTTTAAATCCTAAGTATCTGGTTTGTTTGCATCCTGACAATTATAGCAATCACAAGTTTTGACAGGGACTACTTGTTCAGTTGCATTGGTTGAAAAAATCCTTTCCATGAAATCAGAGAAATCTCTAAACTCATACTGAGCTATGCCATTACTCATAAAAGTTTGTTTGAACTGATCTTCAGAGTTTCACTGATGGGGACCCTGTTAACTTCCAAGCCATTAATTTCCACTGCTTACTTAAACAAAAAGATTTCTACATCAGAAACAGTGAACACAGTTGTCATAGATGCTTAGGGATTAAGAAGATGCAGAAAGACACTTATGCTTACAGAGGACATCTGTGTTGAAGTTGGACTCGGCTGCAGAGAGGAGAAGCACATTCTTAGTGTCACAGTAAATACATGCCAAGAAAAACACTTTGTTCTTTGTCCTGTGCCCCTCATAGAGTCTTTTAGCTCAAAACAAATGGTATTAAGTGAATTAAACAAGAAAAGGTCATGCTATCTTCCCACTCCAAGAGAGCCTCAGCCAAAAGCAGTGGGAAATAATCATCCTTAGGTTTCACCTGTAACAATTTCCTAAACAAATGGTTAACAATTACTAATTAACAGTCCTGTAGAGCCTCACCAATTTCTGAGTTTCTCTGAAACAACTACTACTAATAAGGTACTGCTGTTTCAAGCTTCATCATCACAACCTTTGCACAGCAGTTAGGTGTCAATAAAATGTCCAGAAAAAGGTGAAAAACATTGTGATAGTATGACATGGAATTTACTAAACTAGGTCAAAAAAGCAAGGCCTAGTAGCTCTTTACAAAATTCCCTATTATTATGTGTTAAGCAACTTGTATCCATTCGAAATGCTATCTGAAACTCAAATTTTCCACAATCAGGTCCCAATTCAGACATTTTTTTATGAATTAGAGACCACCCCTATTTTACACAGCACTTTTTTTTTTTTCTGATTGAGAATGGACTCCTGAAAATTCAAAACAGGGTGATTTTAAGAAAAAAATACTTTGGATTCAAGAGGCTGCAGAGCTAACAAATTCTTTCAAACAGTCTAAGCTCTGTAGTCTCCCAGTACTTAGTTAGCTCAGGCACACAAATTTACTGAAGGCAACTTTTGCCTAATCATTCTTAGCACATCATTATGGCAGTTCCCAAGAAAGCATGTTTTCCAAGTGATTTTGACACAGAAGGAACGATCACATACATTCTTTTGTTGTAACTCCAAATATCCACTCCTCTATAGATGCTACAGGTTTGAAGAGCTTTATGTGTTCTGCTGCTAGTGAAGGTAGTCAAAAACCAGCACAAGTCTGTATGCAGGGATGCAGTTTGCCAGCTCACACAAGCACAATTCCAGCACTGAAGCACTGTGTGTTGATCACTGCTGTGCAGCCAACCCACCTGTCAAGACACAGAGAGAAGTTACTTAAAATAAAGAATGACTGCTGTAAATCAAATATTGATGAAAGGAGACCTTAATCACCTGCCTCCAGCTCCACAAGGCACTGTGATAGTTGATTTCAGGCTTATTTACTGAGTTCCTTTCACCTTTTCTCCCTTCATTAATTTGCTGGGAAAAGCTAATGGATAGACAGGAGCTTGTTGTCTAAAGAGCAGATGTTATTGTAAGGATTGTTGATTCTGATAGTCTTCCCCTTTACTCTTCTGCTTAAATGAGACCTTCCCACACATACACACAGTATGCACAATACACAGAGAAGTCATGGCACTATCTTCATATTATTCAACATGAGGATATATTTATTCAGTGTTTTACCAGCTGCATGTTTTAGACCAGATGATTGGAACTGACCTCTATCTGGCCTTGGCAGATTTAACCATGGGTGCAGATGCAAGGACTTCACAAGTTAAAGCTCCTTTAATACAGTATTTTATGTTTGCTTGCTCAGCTCTTGTTAGGGGTAGATGTGGGACAGTTTGGAATAAACTAGATACATTAGAGCATAGGGGCACACCTTTCCACTCAATTTTAGGGATCTGGCTATTAGTCAGATGCACTATTTTGGCATTGTCCACCAGTTTGGGGAAGGTTGCCTTTTTTGATTGTTTGGGGTTTTTTTTTCTCTCTTGGATTAAGAAGTGTTCAAATTCAAAAAGGCAGAGAGAATGGGACCAAAACAGTCATGTTGGGGGCTGTGAAAAATTACTGTGACCCATGATGATTGTTACTAAGCAGCTAGAAAGGCATTGGGGATAAGAGTAACATCATTCAGCTGCAACAGTCTCTAAGTAGCTGGTCCTACAGCAGCTGAACATCCGCTCAGATGGTTGGAAAATCAACAAGGCTTGAGGGACCCCAGACATGCATGGGATTTTGCTATTAAAAAAGGATGATGTCCTCTCAACACCAAAGAAAGGAACATGTCTGAAGGTATTGAGCATCTGGTCAGTTCCCTTTTCTAAAACTGACTGTAGTCTCAGCACAGAGAACATTTAACTGTTTCCCCCATGTACTTCCTGCCTGATACAGGATGCTGTCTCCCACAGCAATAAAGGAAATTATAGCCTCCCATCTACATTCAAGTAATAATAAAATAAGAAGTACGTAATAATAACCAGAGCCATATGAAATATGCGCTTCATGAACCAAAATTAAACTGGAAAAATGGCTAAGCACGAAAGGTCAGGACTCATAAACTGAACATAATCTCCTGTGCTTTACGCCTCCCTCCCCACAAGCAAATTAAATTTTAATGATTTTTGGAAGCTCTGACTGTTAAATACCATTTCCAACCTTCTGTATGAACAACAGCATAGCCCTAAGGCCAGTGAGAGTGGCCAAGACCATGTGCTTTTACATGCAAGGTGTCAGATTATTCCCTAATGTATACAACACGGGGCACAACAGCCCTGATGGGATGATGCAAGCAATTAGGATTGAAAGCTCTGGTCAGAGCTCAGGAGAACACTGAGAGGGGACCTCATTAATGTCTATAAGTATGTGAAGGAGGGGTGTCAAGAGGATGGAACCAGGCTCTTCTCAGCGGTGTCAAGCAAGAGGACAAGAGGCAACAGGCAGAAACTGATGCACAGAAAGTTCCAGATGAACATGAGGAAGAACTTCTTTATTGTGCAAATAATCATGCAGTGGAACAGATTGCCTAGACAGGTTATAGATTCTCCCTCACTGGAGATATTCAAGTACCATCCAGGTGCAATCCAGTGCCATGTCCTCTAGGATGACCCATTTGATCAGGGAGGTTGGACCAGATGACCCAACGTGGTCCCTTCCAACCAGTCCCATCCTATCCTGTTGTAGTCTCCACTGCTACAATTCTGACAATGCAGTGAAAAAAATCTCTCCTGGAGCAGAAGAAAAGGGTGCTGTGTTCTCTTTACATAAAAGTAAACACCTACACTAACCATAAGATGTTGGAAGATAAGGCTTGTCATATTCAGCAAAGGTAATTTATTAATATATATTAATAACTGACAATCTTTGCTTTGAAACATAGGTATGTAATTTTTTGTTCTGTTTTGTTGTGGGTTTTTTTTTAGTCCCATCCTGTGATTCTGTAGTCTCCACTGCTACAATTCTGACAATGCAGTGAAAAAAATCTCTCCTGGAGCAGAAGAAAAGGGTGCTGTGTTCTCTTTACATAAAAGTAAACACCTACACTAACCATAAGATGTTGGAAGATAAGGCTTGTCATATTCAGCAAAGGTAATTTATTAATATATATTAATAACTGACAATCTTTGCTTTGAAACATAGGTATGTAATTTTTTGTTCTGTTTTGTTGTGGGTTTTTTTTTTGCTTACCCTAGTAAAGTATTGATATGATATACAGATATACATATTCTGTACTCTATTTAGTATCCACAAATTAAGATGATGGAAGAAACTGAAGACCTAAAATGGTTTCTGAGATATTTCTTTGGCTTCAGATGAAGATTTGCAGCCTTTGTACAACCATCAAGCAAATACAGGTATCAGACTAGGAAGTGATATAAAACAGTTACAGCACAAAATTAATGTGGACCACAGCAAGGAATGTTTAGGTGGCTGGTCTAGTGTGGCTAAGAGAAAGAAAAGGAACTTGACCTGAAATATGGTACAGGCTTGGCCACTGTATGATCTCAAGACAGCTGCTTTACCTACTGTACCTTAGTCAAACCATAGGTGACTGCTTACATCTACCAAATATTTCACCTGTGTTCATCTTAGCTGCTAAATAGGCAATCAAAATGTGCAGCTGATTTTAAAAGAGTTGTTTGTAGCTCATTCAGCTGAATTAGTTATTCAGTTTTGTAGTTTTTTAATGTTTGATAGTTTTCAAAGAAAATAAATGCAAAATGCAAACTAATAGTATTTTGCACTAATGATTTTAAATTGTTTGTTTGCAGGCACAACACATCTTAAACTGGACGAGTTAAAGCTTTCTTAAACACATTCTGCACTGACTCAGATGTATTAAATAAATTTGGGGATTTTTTTAAATGCATTCTAAGCGTGCAAAATCATGACATTACATTAGAGGACAAAACATCTAAGTAAAAACTTCAACTTACATAATAAACAAATATTATTTCTACTCTTTACCTGCATATCAACATTCATTAAGAAAATCCCACAAAAACAAACAACAAGAAAAACAAAACCAACTTGCAATGATGAATCTTTCTTGTTTTACAGAAGAAACTGAAAATAGGTTGCACATAGTCAGCAGAATAGTCTGGACTAAAACTTGTTACCAATTCATCCTACTCTGATTGTTTGACATGCTGAGAATAAGAATTAGTTTTTGCACTATGTGTTGTTCAAAAGTATGGGAAAAGTGACTGGCAGAAAACAAGAGAGGCAGTAGAGACGTATAAATGTAAAAAGCAAGCCTTTTCTGATGTGAGACTATAGTGATGACAATTGCAGAACAAGACTCTCTTTAAAAAAAAATCAGATCATCTTGAGGTCATTATCACACTTGCAAAACCCCTGAGCATCGCTGACTTTTCACAGCTTTTGTGCTTGCCCATCTGTCATTGCTTCCTTGTCTTCCTCATACGCCAGCAGAATGAAGGCAATAGAAACAGGCAGGGTAATTAATGGGGCTGCTATCTCAGGAGGTGCCCCCTTTTGTGGCATGCAACTCTAATGTATTCTTTAGAGACACACAGTACAGTCAGGAGCATTCCTACGCTTTCAGAAATTGCAGTTCATTGCCTCAGCCTAAGCTGTACATTTGGTGGGTTAGAAAAACATTAAATACAAAATACATAAATAAAGGGTAAGAAGACTCGTGCCACAAAGAGAAATATATTTTGTTGAAGGACTGATTAACATTTGACTTTCCAGCCTAAACAGAGACAATCGCCACATTCTGATAAACTCACAAATAAATGAGGAGTTCTCCAGAAACTGCTTTCTGGAAACTGCTGTACCCACTATTTTCACCTACTTATGGAGGCAATGGAGATACTATACATCTTTGAACCTGGTCATATCTGCTAGCTCCTCTTGAAAAATTTTACCTGCTCAAATTTTAGCAGTACCCTAAACACACACGCATGAAAATCACCTCTTGAGACATGGAAACTGTCAGAGTTCAAGGAGCTGCAACCATTCCTTTCATTCACCTCTCCTCTGCTGACACAGAAAGGAACCTGATCCATTTCAACAGCCTACCTTTACAGCTCTGTTTCCTTGGCAGAACCCACTAGCATTCAGAATCAGTCTAAACCCCTGCTCTGCCACAACCATTTAATGATAGTTCTTACAGGCCCTGCTAGAGTTACAGCAATTATAAAACCAAACCAGGTAGACCCTTGCAAAGTGAGTGCTGATCAAGATACTGGAGAAAAGATACACACAGTAGCTATTTCTACTTCAGTTTATAGAATGGAGTAACAGTAATTACAGCTGTAACATCTGAGGCAGAACGATACTTTTGTTCTCCTCTCATCACAACTTCCACAGAAATTTCTTATGTTTTTAGACATGGCAATTGCAGTTAGCTACTCAAAGTCTCAAATATTTGTTTTCTTCTTGCATACTTGGAATAGCCTGAGGTGCTGGCACCAGGAAAAGATGTGTCACCACATCAGGAAGCACTCTGCGAGATGCGACAATATAGTCTAAAGACACTCTGTAGAGAAGAAACTATCCAAAGTGAATGCACTTTTTCCAGAATTTTTAACTTGCCATTGATCTACATGACTCATATTCAATGAGATCATTAGATCCTGATAAACAAATTCTGCATTATTCTTGTATCTTACAATTCTGGCAATTTCAGCTTTTGCTAGTGCCCTGAGATAGACCTACAGGCTGAAACACTTTCTCCTTTGGACTGCACAATTCTTTCTCGCTTATATCTTTGTAAAGGCATATTTATACCTATGTGGATTTGAACCATGAGTTTTGCAGCACATTATTGAGGTAGGTTTTTGCTCTAGCAATTTATTACAAGCCCCAGAATTACACAACCAAGGGTAGGCACTGAATTAAAGTTTTATCATGAGGGCAAGATGCTGATTTTCTTGAGGTTGAAAATTGAGGTGGAATGGTTCTTCATCCTTCATTGTTACTTGTGGTATTGGGGAAAAATATAATTTATGCTGAGACAGACTGAGACACATTTGAAGGATAATGAGGTTTGATTCAGAAGTTGATTATAATTTGCACTTACAAATCAGTATTGAAGTAAAACTGCTAATAATTTACTGGAGATAGAGAGGTTTGAAGAGCCCCTCCACAGTTAAATCTTGCATCATTGCTGTGAAAGTATGATTGACCCTGTGACTTCCCAGTGAACAAGCAGTATGCATACTTCAGATTAAGAGGGAGGAGTAAGGGAAAAAACCAGGTCTATGTTAGAGTGACACAGATGATATAACACAGGACAGATTATAAAACCAAACCAGGTAGACCTTTGCCAAATTGAGTGTCGATCAAGATACTAGAGAAACATTCACACAGTAGCTATTTCGACTTCAGTTTATAGAATGGACATACTATATACTACACTATTCTACACAAGAATTGCAAGTTCTGTATGGAATATATAAAATTATATTTAAAAAGTAATCTCAATAACTCTTTGTGAGTTTGGTCTTACATATCTTATTCATTCAATTATTTTTCTGGATTTTTTAAAAGAAATATGATATACTTTTTATATTTCTTTTGTATTAAGGCAGCACAATTGCATTTCTATTATCCATTAAGCAGCACTCACCACACTTGGTTAGAGGAGCCACTGCAAACAAGAAACAGTTCACAGGTGTTCTATTCATTTCACCAGAATTTTACAGAACTGAACTAAGGTCTTTTACTCTTTATTTGGCACTTATGTGAATAGTCTCTCTTCAGACAACTAAATTTCAGGTCCATATCTTATCAATAGACATAGACCCTACATTCACTGCTCTGAATTGCTTTAAGTAGCATTTCTGTCTCTATATTGACTACACTGAGAGCCAGATCTTCTGAAGTAGTCATAGACAACTAGAATAAAGTGCATTTCAACTTTCCACTGTGATAGAAATTGCTTCAAATAAATAAAACGTATGAGATTACTTTTCAGAATGGCTAACATGTACCATATTAAATACTAAATCTGTCTGGGATTTATGACATATATTCTTTTACAGTTAGCTCATATCATTGCAACTAAAGCAAATGCAAAACCTCAGAATTTGAGTCCTAAAGAGTTAGAAAGTACTGACTCTGATTTCCCTATACAAGTTTCCCAAAGAAATATTATAGGCCATTTTGATGTTGGCCACATAAGAGAGTTGATGCTGAAATTCATTAGTCCTTACAGAAATTATACTGATTGCCTCTAGCCTGACATAATCCACAATTGCGTTATTTATGTCCTTTCTGATATTTCCTCCTCAGTTTCTTACATTTTGTATCATTATTTCACAATCTTTGCTTTGGGTGTTTGGATGTTGGGTTGTTTGTTTTTTTGTGGTGTTTAGCAGGAGGTGAGGGCACAGAAGAGCATTGTCCTCAAACAGGTTTTGCTTACTGTAAGGGTGGTTATAAAACAGTAGCACTGATTGTATTTTAAGAATGTGAAGGTAGCATAAAACATTAATATGCCCAGCAATATTTACCTGAGTAGGATTTTGACAGAAATGAGGTTAGGAATGCGATGTAGTTTAACTTATGCTTTAATAATGTTTCCAGTTGAGGCTACATACTGGAAAGATTCAATATTTGTCCCTATGGAGAATCACACTGACAGTGATTTGCAATCAGAGACAGATAAAGCAAAAAGTGCCAACAAGTCCTGTTCCCACCTTGCCTCTGAGACGGTCCCCTGACACTGTTCCCCCTATTAAATTATACTTGTCTAGGCTGCTTCTGTTACAGATCTCTATAGTGGTTTCCATCTTTCAGGGTAAGATTACTTATCCTGTGGTCTTTCTCTCTTGCACAGATGTCTAAACCCATATACACTTGTCGTATATCTATTAGGTCCTTCCTGTGAAGACCTAATCTATCTGCCACTGTCAATCTGCAGAACAGCCATGAAAGGCAGGAGCTATCCTCCTAAATGTAGCCTATCCTGGCTGTCTGGGTCCAGGGTAACATTTAATTTCTGGCTAATTGAACATGGTAATGACTTTATTTTTACTTATATGAAAATACACGGTTTATAGATATATTTTGCAGGTATAGCAGCACATTTGTGGTCTAACATGAAAACAGATGGGTGTTGCACACAGCACTGAGACCTGCCCTATACCTTTAAAAACTGACCATACATGCCATTAAAGGAATACCGTAAATGTCAGTCAATGCCTAATTAGTGTCTGTAAAGGTACTTCCTGGCAATAATTGATTTCTTAATCCAGGTCCCAATCTGCTCTGCTGATATTCTTTAATGACTTTCTGAAGTCAGTGATAACAAATTGGATAAGAAAAGATGTTTTCGTCAATCTGGAGGATTCACAGGAGACACAAAGACTGAGTTAACATGATGCTGTTGCCAAGAGTGACTGAGCAAACAGTGTTTGCAATTACAATTCACTTCCCTAACTTCGTTTCTCGCAAAGCAGTGGCACTTTAACTTTAATTATGGCTGCCCCAGAGTAAAGGAAGAGGAAAAAATTGCTTTCCATTACTTATTTGTTCTTTTGTCTTTCACACTCCTCGGCAAACTCCATCATATAATTAAACTCTAAAGGCTATTTGCTGACAACCTGTGGTCAAAATGTAATGGAAGATGAAATTGATGCTCAAGTCAGGTTCCCTCCTACCTACAGTGCCAGTTTCTGCCAAAGTGCTTCCTTTGTACAAATTACATCAAAATCAGATCATCTGGAAGCAGGGTATGATGTGAAGGTAGTTGGCAAGTTTTAAAAGTTTGTCAGTACAATTGCTTAATGAGGAATTGCATTAATAGCCTGTTTTTCCCATACCTTACATTGAGGCAGAGGAAAGGGTGAATTCAGCCATTATAAGTGGTTGACAAACATTGGTGTCTCATTTCAATCTTCTACTCAAATTCAGCTTTAAGAGTAATAGGTCACTGTGGCCTCTAATTCCAATAAAAGCAGCACATACTATGAGGAGGGAGGTCTGAGCTCAGTAAAGAAAGGGAAACACCAGAAAGTTTTCAGCCATCCTGGGGAAAAATGGAATTATGAAAATTTGGAAATCTTTATGTCATAAAAAACATTCCCAAGACTGTTTTGTATTGCTTTCCAGCTTATATCTGCACACTGCACAGATATATAAACTGATTTTTCTTCTACTATTGAAAAATCAAATAAATGAAACAGAGACTCTTGAAGGACATTATATCCAGAGGAAAATCTTGCTACATTTCCATTCCCTGAGTAAATTAAGACAGCATTATATCCAGAGAAAAATCTTGCTAAATTTCCATTCCCTGAGTAAATTAAGACAAAGAAGACAGTCCTGTCATTTTAACTGCCCTACTTCTCTGGCTCTCCATTGCTAATCAGTCTAGAAAATGAGAGCATTCTGGGTAGTAGATAGTAGAATGATAGTAGAAACAAGCGAACAGAGAACAGGACTCAGGAAGGATCAGAGGAACCCTGGTTTCATAGCTGTCTTGGACAACTATAGATCTAGCCAAGCAAAGAACAGGACCCAGGAAGAATCAGAGGAACCCTGGTTTCATGGCTGTCTTGGACAACTATAGATCTAGCCTGGTCTCCAGCCAAAGCCATGGGTCAGCCACTTCCCTTGCCCACTCAAGTGCCAGCACTTGCAATGTATGAAGCAACATGTAGGAGAGAAAAAGGCTCCTAGATGACACAGATCCTGCTGCTGCTGTTCAGTTTATGTGCAACCCAGTGGAGGAAAAGAGGACTTTTTGTCCTCCTCTCTCTTTAAAGCTAACACTTGATGAAGTTTCTGACAGGTGTATTGTGATAGGGCCAGCATTCTACAGCAAAACTGGGAGAGCCTTGTGAGGGCTGCTCTGTGGCAGGGAGAAGGCAGAAAGCCAAGTGTCAAGAGTGACCAAAACAAAGGGGACTTTTCCAGAGGCACACAGGCTTTGTGCATGTGTTTATAGAAGTCAGAAAGATACTGAAAGTTTCTAAGGCAAAAAGTGAGCAGGGAGGAAAGAAATGCCCCAGGAATATGGGGGGATATTTGGTCTCCATCTTTATGGCTTGTTCTGCCTCACCCAGCATCTCTGAGCTCCTGATCTTTGAACAAAGTTTCCTTGTTCTGGTGTGGTATTTTTATTTTTGCTCCAGAAACATGACTTTAAGAATAGGAAGTCACTGATCGCTCTTGATGATCTCACTTTAAAGAAAAGGCTCACACCAGATCTCCAGGGGATCAGTCATAAATAGTTATCTTCAAACTAAAACTATGTGGATGTGTCAGCACTGTTCCCTCTGTCCACTGTGAACAGTGACTGTGGAGGAGCAGGCAGACCAGGAAAAAAAAATTCCATCCCTTCTCTTAGTGTGGAAGAGGACTGAGGCATGGGGATGATGCAGGATGACTATACCTAATCCAAGCAGTCTCTTCTTTCCCTCCCAGTCCTGCATTTGACACTTTTCTCC
>NW_008649767.1:13676-60892 GCF_000695815.1 Acanthisitta chloris
ATCCCTGTATCATAGAGACTGATGTGGAGATGCCAAAACCTGGTGGCACTGAGGTCAGTCAGACTTTCTTTGCTCCTCTAGCTGCTTAAGATCCCTGTCCACATGATAAAGGTTTTTCTTGCATTTATCTTTCTATTCCCTGCATCTAGGTTTCAAATTCCTACATCATTATTTTGCCTGTAGTTTTCTTTAGGCTTTGACATGTTAGTGAATTTTATGTCCATTAAAGTGCTGGGAATGTCAGCATTTTAGTTTTCTGGGAAGCTTTGCTTAACACATTTTAATCTGGAATTTCAGCTTTATTCCAGGCCTAAGTATACTCAGACAAAAGCTCCAAATTATACTGTGGTTTGGTGATTCTGAGCAAAATGTGCCCTAGGGCTTAGCCTGGGAACATCAACTCATTTTCTTTAGTGACCCGAGACAGATAACTAGAGGCTAGGTTTCCAAAGGTGAAAGGCTGCTGTCACTAAGCCACTGCAGCAACTTAATTGAATGTTTTCTGCCAACACTAGCTGCAAAGGCTGCTTTTACTATTTGCTCTATGTCAGGATTAGTATGGAGTATTTGCCTGACTTGTCTCTGAACAAAAACTGTAAAAGAAAAAAAATGTTTGCAATTACTTATTGAGTGCCATTCTGACATATCTGAGGGTCATTTGCACAGCCTTCCAGTCACTCTAGGTCAAAACTCATTTCTGCTTTGAAAAATCACACCCAGGGTGGCTTTGTTGCATGTTATGACCTGTCCCAGATCCACAGATCATCAAACATCTAAATTAAATAGCACAAACTCCATAGTGCCTTTTATTTGTTGGGGTTTTTCCTGCAGAGCTCTCGCTTCCTTATTTTTTCCTTTTTTTTTCTCCCAATCAAAGTCAAAAATAAAGGCTTGATTCATAATATTTTACTTCCTTTAGCTTTACTGATTCCTAGTTTGGTATTTAGGTGTGAGGGGAGCCTGGAGAAGGAGTCACCAGGACGTTCATTATTTTCCCAGAAGGGCTATGCAGATCAGTTCACAGCCTAAACGTGGTAGAGCCTGCTTTTCTTCCCCGCCCCTTCACATGCACACCCTCATAATGGAGATGGAGGAGAGATAATAAGAGAGGGAACAGGCAGCTCTTCACCGTTTGTGAAACTAATGAGCCCCTTCATTTAGTCTCATTATAAATATGCCACCTCTGGCACCAGGCTTTGGTTCTGTTCCTAGCTACATCAACATCAATTTCGAGGCACACTGATGCATCACTAACATACATGGCAGACAAATCTCTTCTTTTCAGCCTTTTTTTTTTACATTATACTATCGGAGACCTTCCCTTCTTCATTGCTCTCCCTCTGAGAGCCACAGAAGCCTAGATTGAAAAGTAATGAGACTATTAATTAGAGCTTCTCTAAAGGAAAGCTATCCTGAATGGGTGTTGTCTCTGTCTCAGTCTTTGTTCCAGGCATGTTCTGTGAGATTAATTCTTGTTTGCACAGATTAATACAATAAATTAATATCTCCAGCTAGAAAAAAAAGGGTCAGACCGAGTAAACAGCCTGATTACTCTTGAGGTGGACAGTCAAGGTTCAGATTGAAGAGAGACAACTCTTGACTTCCTCCACTGCTATGATATCTCCATAAAAAGGAACCTTTTCCACTTTGAAAACTGTGTGTTAGGGTAGTTGCTGAGTGCAGCAACGGAGACACACAGAAATGTTACATAGGCTACTCTTAATTTTTTGCTGTTCACATGCTATCCAGGCCATAGGGCTGAGAATCTGTTTTCTAAGCAATTTAGAGGTCTTGCTGAAGTGAGTTTGTGGTCTCCTGACAGGTCTAAGAAAATGCATCCCTCTGTTGAAATTTTATAGTTTTACCACAGTATTGAGGACTGAACAGATAATATCTGATTTTTCCTCAATTAATTTCTCTACTCCAAAATGAAAATTTGACCACAGTGTACATAAACAATGCAACAGAAGGTTATGTCCAGCTGTCATGGATCAGGATAAGAATGAAAACCTGACACAGGCTCCAGCAATCAAAGTTTAAGTTGTCTAGAACATCAAGTGGTTATTTGGATCATTACTGTTAATATAGCACTTTCTGTGATACTAATGCGGTGATGCAGTGCTTTTAACTAGTTGATCTGTTAAGAAATAAGATATTTTACTTTCCTTGTGAGCAGCCACCTAAGTGAACAAGATCTAGCTGAAAGTTGCAAAGATGATTCCTATAAATCTTTTTTTTAAAAAAGCAACCTGGAAAACAACACCATGAAATTTCCCAAAATGTTAAAATGCCAATACTTTTTCTGGATGATCAATAATCTTCCAAGTAACAACTTTATATGTATATATCTTTTTTTTTAAAGTATGCAGCATATACTGAAAGCTTGTTTTTGAATAAAACCAGATATCCTCCGAGATAAATAAATACAAATGCTGAAATAAATGTCATTAAATTGTCTAGCTATTAAAAGCAGCCGCTAAATCTTTCCAAAACAGAAATTTCAAAAGCAAAGGAAAAAATGGTAAATCAAATGAATAAATTCATTAGGTCAAGATTAATTCATGCATTCAAAAATTTGACACATTCATTCAGCAAGAAGTTTCAGTTATTTTAATGGAATCTTAATATTAGACTCTTGAAAATCTCTCTTGCTTATAAAAAATGACAAATGGTAAATGCTGGATCAAAACAAGCTGGCAACATTGGTGGGAGGATCCTTCCTTTTATCTTCTAAGTACAGGCTGGTCTGCCTGGACCTGAAAGCCTGGCTTAGATGTGGCATTCCTAGCCAAAGTATCTTTCCTGAGGGAAACTTGCAGAATATATTGACAAACATATCAAAATAGTAACCTTCTATTCTAGGCACAATCTAGATTTGGACCAGGATATGGAATTGAAAAATACATATTCTTTGTGCTAATGAAGAAAAGTGCTGTGCTCCCTCCACAACTTAAGCAGTGGAGAGCTACTCTCATTCTCCTGGACCTCTCCAACATTCAGCTTTGCTGAGCATGATATGCTGCCATCTCACATAAGAGAGAAAAATGTTATTTCTTCCTCAGAAGATGCACCCAAGCATGCAGCTTCCCATGCTTTACTACTGATTTGTGGGACCAAGGAAGAAGAATGATCCATTGTTTTTCCTTTAGCCACCTATGTATAATATCTAGATGGATTAGTCAGATAGCATTCACATACCCAACAATATATAACCACAAATACATACCAAGTACTTGGATGAGGAAGAGCTGGCAGCTGAATGCAGACAGGATAGAGGTAGTATTTGTGAAGTTCACAACACTGTTTGTCAGCTCAGCTTCAGGGTCTGTTGGGCTCCTTTCTGGTCAAAGCTTTCAAGACAAACATCTCATGGTGGTGCTTTCTAATATACTCAGATGGCTAGGATGATGATCTCATCCTGGCAATTCATTGCCTTGTTACCATTTGGTTGAACTACCTTAATGCAATACATGTGTTTGAAAAGTACTTTCCATTTTTTCACTGCATCTCTACTGTGAGATAGTACATACCAAAGAATATAGCTTGCTTTCAAAAAAAAATAATTTATGGGTACTCTCTGGGATTTGCTGCAGGGCCTTCCACATTCGTTGGCTTTGAATTGGAAATCCATTTATTCTGTTTGACATCAGTACCAAACTCTTCAGCTACTTTCCCATAAAACTCTAATAGGAAGCAACGTTAAAGGAAGAGACTGTGTTTTGTTATTCCTGGTAGCCACAATTGTGGTTGTGCCCTGCATACTAGAATGACATGTAAGCTTTTCGATTAAAGACACTCTGCTTCCTTGTCCTTCAGCTCATATAGTTAAGCAGAGAAAAATGCCACTGTATATGTGGTAGGTTAAAAAGCTTAGTATTCTCTGAAAGAAAATTTTTGTTATTACAGCAACTCTGTTCACACATTTTATAGACAGCTTTCTAGTCAACATAAATGTGTGAATCCCCTGCTCTGAGACCTCTGGTGCTCTGAGGCTTGCTGCTTCCACCCAAATCTCGAGTCTTGCACCTGGCTTCCCATCCTAATAACTGATGGAAGATCTCACATCCTATGAACAGGAAATATTGAGATAATAGTCATCCACTAAAATCTTTACACTTTGGCATTATTTCCTTCTTTCTGTTTTCACATTTCTTGTACCTATCAGTAAAAAAGCCTTTGGTAACAACAAACTTCACACCATCATTAAAACGTATCAGGAGTGTCACAAAGAACAAGAAACAAAACAGACCTTTTTCATAACAAAACAAAGCTGAAAAATTCTTACCACTGACTAACTTTCTTGTTCTGTGACCTTTGTCACCAAATGTAGCATATATCTAAACCAGTTTGCCAAATACATGCTGAAGATTGGAATGGAGCTATAGAGAATATCTTTGTATCAGACAAAAGAATACGAAGAAATCTGGAAGCATTCCAGCTGAATACTCTACGAATAAAAAGAATTGTGAAAGAGGGGTATATTAGGTGGCCTGGCTGAAAATAACAGGTTGTTTTATTTCTCTAAAATCTTCCAATTCCATTTATTGGCGCAGAAAAAGATCTAGTCTTGTTTCTGCCCTTGGCTACTAAGCCCATAGATGTTTCGTTGTAGAACACTTTACAGCACCTCTTTCACTTGACAGAAGCCATAAAACTTTCCTAACTTCCTTAACAAACTTAAAAATGACAATAAATTCTCCAAAACTAGAATTATTACCAAGAAACCAATAACACACTTTCCTGACATAGCATGGAAAAATTCAATAAAAGCCCCAGCTAAATCTAAGCAAGCTACTGTGTCCAGACCACAGAAGCAGCCAAAAATGAGCAAAATCTGAAGCCTACCAATCTGAAGTAAACACTCTCTTCAGTCCCAAATTTGACCGTTGTATTTCATGAACTGGATACAAAATAACAGCCAGTGTATGAAATGTTAGGTTTAAGAGTACTGGAAAGCTCTGTCCTTTCATCATGTCTCTGTAAGTTCTGCCAGTGGATCAGAGTAGTCTGGGGAGAAAATGTTCCAAGGACATAAGTGAGGAGAAGCAGTAAGTTAGGCCATCAATGGAAACCTTGAAAGATGGGACAGCACAAAACAAACAGCATGCAAACAGCAATCTCACTGTTTCAAATCCTTTTGAGAACAGAATGTCTTCTTCTAGCCTCAAGAATTCTAGCTCAAAATAGCTCATAATATGCTCACTCAAAACTTTTGAGTCTAAAGTTACTCATTATTATTTGATAGCTGTTTATTAACTGCCTCTTCTTACTTGTTACTAATTATCCCTCAGCCCTAGAAGCATTTATACACATCTGTCGATTCAGCTTTATTCTGGCTAGTGTCATAACCAAGTTCTCTTAAGAAAAGAGAGATACTCCATTCATTTCATCATTTCATGAAGGTTTTTTCTTTTCATTACATTTATCTTTCTTCAGCAACAATGACCAGAATTATAAGTATTCCTATATTTTTCTACATTTTTCTATAAATTCTACAAATGCACTTATGCATCCTCAACACTATTAAAACTACGTAATTTGTTCTTGAATTTTTGCAGCTCCATTCTGCAGCTCTGCCATTCTCCAAATGTTCAGATCTGTTAACACCCCTTGGTCTGTTTCTTGTCCTTTCATCTCCAGTTGATGAGTTTTAATTGAACCTTGATTGAAGTCAACATAGAGATTTTTTTACAAGGTTTTCTAATCTTAGTATGACCTGTATATGTGACTGTTATAACTTTTAATAGTACCTTTAGGTGTTCCACCGTCATAGATATTTAAGATCTAAGTGCTTGAAAAGATGCCTGTCAGAAAGGCCAAGACCATCAAATGCACGGTATCTTTCTAAATAAACTCCTTACCCAATTTTTTAATCCAAAATATTAATTTATTAGAACAAGAGAATGAAAATAATTTATGCATTTTTATATGTACGTAGGGACCACTCTCCAAATTATCCTCATTAAGCAGTGAATGAGGGGATTTGGATTTTTTAATGAAAAGTGTTCTATTATCCATAGTGGAATAATTAACTGGCTTAAAACTAAGTTGCTGACAAGGATTTCAATTATCAGCCTCATTAACAGGGTAAGGTTATGACTTCAGGTTAGGATAGTCAGCAAAGAGTGTTACAAAACTAAAAAAGCATCTGCACAGAGTTCAGTTGTCTATATGCTTAAAATAAAGGTCATGAGGACAGGCAGTCCAGCAAATATATGTCACACAGCTCAGTAATAAAATTATAGAATGTCTCCTGCTTGTGAGGAAAACCTGACTTGCTATACAGATGACTTTTTTTTCTCCATTTTTAGAACTATCTGAAGTCCAATTATTGTGTTCTGACTTTTATCTGAAATTGCTTTGGACTTCCGAATTTTCCTCAGATTTACTTGTAATTGCCTAGGTCTCTGGTATTCAACAGCTTGGAAATTCCATTTTCAAAAATGAAATGGCAAAGCATCTTCATGCGGAAGAAAAGACAGACTTTCAGTACCATAAAGGAAGGTTTAGTTTCTATAAATACTGGCCCATTTCCCATTCAGTTGAAAATGTGTGCAGTGTGGGATGTATCTCTCTGCAGTAGATAATTCAGACAGTGTCACAGGGGTTTCAGATTTTCTATTGGAAATTGCCAATCAACAGATTTTACACTGAGTTCATTTTTACTCAGTGGCACATCATTCTAGAAAGACAAATTGCAGGAAGATATTTAGTACTGTATCATAAACGATGGAAAAAACTCAAGCAACTTTGGGTGGGCTGAGCCTAAGCTTCAATGGATACCAAATGTTTTGATATTTATCCTCCCTATAATAAGATATATATTTCACAGCTAGATAGATCTCCATGGTACAGTACTAATAAACATGGAAATAGAAGTGATCCATCCCCACACATAAAAAAGCTCCCAAATGCACTTAGGAGGTTTGAACTTTTCAAGGGTATGATCAAAGCTGAGTGGAGTGAATGGAAAGGCTCTTACTGACATCAGTGGGCTCTGGAACAGGCTTGATGTGTTGACAGCTAGAAAGATGCTCTGAAACCATCTGAAAATAAATTCAAGGTCTGATAGGACCCTGTGGCAAAAGAGATACCATTGCTTCATTCTCCTCCATGTCAGGAAATTATCTCTGAGCTGTCAGCGTCAGTTTCTCATTTTAGTGTTTATGTTTCTGTCTCATCTCTCACCAAATGGCTTTCCTTTTGTATGTATGACAATTGATTAGTAATAAAAAGCAACAGGGTCATAAAAGTAACACACTTTGCATCTATAATATGAAATATTCTTGCACATAGCCAAGTATTATCTTCTTCAAATAATATTCACCACACAACAGAAAAAGCTGAGACAAATCAGTTTCTGCTAACACGGGCCCTATGTGCTTTAGCATTCCCTTCCCCAACCTTAGCATTAGTGAGAAAATTTTAACTTTCCCTTAAGCTCTAATCCACCTTAAAAGCAGCAGTCACATTCCAATCGATTTGGTGAGATGAATGTTATTTACACTTCAGTTTGCACCTTTTCCTAAGATTTCATAAAAGAATAAATCCACACTTCCAGGGACGGCTGTGCATGAGGAAATCTGGGGCTGTTAAGCAGAAGTGTTAGACACGTATGGAAATGTATTAGTAAGGGTCACACTTCCATCTTAAGATTTTTAAGTGACAGCAAGAGCATAGAAGACAGCAGGATGGCAAAGAGAGATTGATTTCATGTGGTTTTTTCTTCTTTATAACCATATTTTTTAAATTGTTAAGCATCGCCATTCAACAACCTAAATAGATCACACTGTGTAGAGGCACCTACATAAATAAGACAAATAAAGCTTTGATGAAATAACTCCTTTAAATTAAATATATGATGTCCATGCTATGCATGTTGAGGCCAGGAAACACCTAATGACAAATATGTTTCAAAGCAGAGGTTGGTCAAGACAAAGTTGTGATACTCCTAGGAAGAATTCGTTAGAGCAGAAAGGTGAAACAGAGAATTCTGTCCAAAGGTTAGGGTTAGGGTTAGGAAACAATCCTGAGAAATCTACAGCAAAATAGGGCACTGCATTCTACCACTTTTTAACGCTTTCCTTCTTTTTATGGTTGTCTTCTTTCTCATCCAAGTGTCAGTAGTTTCTCTCACCATCACAAAAGTAACCAAGAAACTGTTGCTGCTATGATGTCTCCAAGCTGATTTGCTTGTGGATCCTGCAAGCAAAACCAAAATCATGAGTTAGTTCAAATGTATGTTTTGAAAACTCTTAAGCCTTGAAAGTATCTTCACTAGTCAAATAGCTCCCTTTCAATCTTTCTAGCATTCCTACACTAATTCTTCCCTATTTTCATAAAGGAAAAATCAGCTTGGGTTTAAAGGACTTACAAGAAGCTCTGAAAAGGAAAAGAAAGCCCAGTTCTGGATGAAGGCCAATCTGACAATCTTTCCTAGATGCTCACCTTTCTGCACCATGACCCTATGAACTCATGAGGTCTCACACAACAGTGGCTGGAGTCACACAGTGTTATGGGAAATTTTATACATTAAGATTTTTATTTGTTTTGCTTTGGGTATGAGTTTGAAAAGTATGGATTCAACAGTACAGAAATAATTCATAGGTTCACATTTTTTATTCATTTTCTCTTCCAAAAAAAAGACCTGGAAGAGAGCATAGAGAAGGGATTTCTTCTGAAGTTTTTAATTTCAAGTGAGTAATTTTAAAATAGGCACCACTGAAATGAAACTTTATTTGTGTACCTTATAGCTTTGATTGACAAGCAATGCCTTTTTGAATGAAACTAAAATTCCAGGAATCATTATTCAAAGGATGTAAAGCTTGCTTTGCCTACTCTCTTGTCTTCTCTTAGGTGTGCAAATATTTAAAAAAAAAAGTAAGAAAGAAAAAAACAAAGAACCATAGTTTAGTAGTGTCATATGGGGAAAAGGTCAGGAAAGCAGCAAGCACCTTGACAGCCCCTGTCTTTGTCACATGCCACCAGCAGTTGAGAACTCAAGATCAAATTTTCAAGATACCAAAGAAAACAATGACTGATTGTAACAGCAGCTAAGGGTGACTGTACCAGTGAAAGAATTTTGTGAAAGGTTGCTGGGATCAAGAGGTCATTGTATTTGGGTCTACAGATATACATAGAAAACACTCCAAAATTTTCTTCGCTTATTGGCTCTGAAATTTGGGCAAATTCTAACTGAAGGGAGTGAAGGAATTGATCAAGAACTGAGAGCTTTCTAAGGAGAGTGTGACACCTGGCTCCATGGCTTCTACACACTGCATACACAGCAGATGTCTTCCACCTCATCTATCTTGATGTGATGTGTCTCTTACTGAACTGCTCATCTGCCAATACTGGACACCTGGCCAGCTGGGGTGATGAGGTAATCAGCCATCAAGAAGACTGATCCACAGCAGTTGTGCTGGGATAGAGTCTGAGAAACAGGGAATTAGCACTTACTAAATGCAATGGAAATGTTTTCCCTTTTGTACAGAGTGAGGTAGAGTTATCTTTTGATGTTAAGGGCACCACAAGTGTTAATGTGGATTGATAGCAATCATTCTCCAATAGATGTAAAAGAAGAAAGCAACTGGGAAGGGATGAAGTAGGTTCTCTGAGGGTTTTTTCTTGTGCAACACAAAGCATTTCCCTTACCTTCCTTGCTACAAGTACACCTGGCTTGACTTTATACCAGCCTGTCCAGTACTGTCACAGTAGCTCATTTCTGTCTATTCACACAGCATCACAAATCAAGTAAAAGTTGTCCAACTGAAGCCAGAGGTAACAAGAGGAGACTATTTTTAGCATCAAAGTGAGTTTAACAAATGGATCATAGCTAAGGCAGCATGACAGTCCTGCCGCCTAATTAATAGAGACACCAAAGGTGATTTTGCAACAGAGCCAGAATCCCCACTATGCTGGGCCTTCAGATCAGGCAGATTCTGCAGCTCTTTTGTGTTATCCAACCAGAAAAAGCAGCACAAATATACCCGAAATCTGGCACAAATATGCTCTTACTTACCCTATTCTGAGACAAATAATAAAATGTTTCCTTGTTTTGCTTGGCTTCACTCCATGTTCATTCTAGCATTAATCAGAACCCTTATTACTTGCAGTATTTCCCTCTTTTTATTCATAAAAGTAACAAATAACTGCTGAGATGGACCACAGTGGACTGGATTGAAGCCCTCCAGGTAAAGACGATGACCGAGACTCCTTTTTTCGTGGGGTGACAAGTGATGACTTTGGCACAAAAGTGGGACAGAAATCAAAACCAGAATCAGAATTCGAAATTTTCCTGCCAGGCATACCATGTGATTATGGCTAAACCATGTCCACTTTTGTGCTTTAAGGACTTTACATCTGTGCAAATTTTTGAATACTTGGCATGGATAACAGAAAAGAAAATATACCAGGCTCTTCATTAATCTATCCCCCAAATTTCCCACAGATTTTTTTAAATAGTATAGACTGTAATTCCCTGGAAGATCATTTTATAACAAACAGTTTTATGAACACAGGGTTTTCCCACAAGCAAAACTAGCTTTGCTTGCAAGACTGTGTCTCCATGCTCCCTTATTCTATGAATTCCTATTAAATTTGGCTGAACTCACATGCCTTTAAAAAGACGTTTTCTTCTGTAGGCCATCCTGTTTCAGGAAGTTCTCAGCTCACCATTGCTAAGCTTCTGTTCTGAAATTATTATCTCAGGAGCTGCTCCCCAGGGAAATTACTGCAATCCAATCACCACAAATGTAAATTAAATCAGCATCCAATACAGCCACAGCGGTTTCTGTTTCTCCCCACTCCTGTCTCCCTTTGAGAAATCTAATTCTGGAACTACTGGAATAACTTCTACTCCCCTCCTCCCATAAGGAAATACCTGCAATGATCTGAGAGAAGATAAAGTCTGTAGGAAATCACAGTACAACTTAGTTGTGATGCTTATTCTGCTTAGCCTCTCTCCACCTCTGCCTTTGCCCTATATTCTCTGTGGCAGGAATTAAATTGACAATCTCACCTTCTGTGTGAGGCCCTGCTTACAACACCCCACACTGGAAAGTTGTACATCCTTGCATGCAGGTTTGGAAACACTCCTCATACTGAGCTGAGATTTAGAACTGGTCAGCAAAACATTGAGTTGTGTAGCTTGGGCCTCACAGCTAAGTAAAAGATACAAAATTGTTCAGGTTGGAGGAGTGTAATGTTATTGGAAAAAGCAACAAGTTTCATGTATTATCAACCACTAAACCAAAATAAAAAAGGAAAGGGATAGGTGGGTAGAAGCTGAAGAAAGTTGAAAACCTCTGGAATGAAATATATCAAGAACAAATGTACGTGGGCTACCCAAAATCATGACTTTGAACTCTATCCTTGCTAAGGAACACATTCAGCTCCCTGTGGCAAATACAAGCTTGCAAGTCTGATAATTTAGACAGATAGCAAATAAACCAGTGAAATGCCTTCAGCTGTGTGTCCCAAGTCACTAATTGGTCTACATCATGTGTCTTAAAGAAGCCAATGCTAGAACAAATTACTCTTACTGCCATTTAAGGTTATTTAACAAGTGTTAGATAGTATGTAGAACAGAGGGTTCTTTTTTTCAAAATAAAAGGTCAAGAGATGTCCACACAACCTGCAGTAATGAACATGGGATTATTTCACACTTAAAAACTATACTATATCACTTTTCAGGGAAACAATTATTCTGCTTGTCATCAAAAATCTCATCCTCCAAAAAATGAATGTTATTCAAATAGTTGCTACAAATGTTGAGAGAATCTTCACAACAGTTACATTTCAGTACTTTGGATTTGAACGTGCAGGGTTCAAAACTTGTATCAAATCTCCAGTCACCAAACATAACATAATCTTACTCTTATATCATTTATAGAACTGTGTTTTATGCACATTGTGTCAAAGTGTATGATGGTTACTATTATTGAAATGATTGATAACAACTAATTTTCAATATTAAAACAACAGCCTTGCATACCATTGATATAAAGAAGAAACAAAAGTTAATTTATTTGTAGTCCTGAACAATCCTATAAATAGAAAAACATATATTAAAATACTTTATTGCTTTTTCTCAAATGCAAATACATAAATGTACATACATTAATTTACTTTTGCTCAGCAAGACTAAAACTTTCCTTCTAAATGCATATTAGGAAGGAATGGTAAAGTATTATACAAAATATTTCTCTTGAGTTATGAGAAAAAATTTAACTAACATTAATATGAACAGTTGAATATGTGCAGGCATCATCCAGCAATTTATATTGACTGCCCATATTGATATCACAGTGTAGCACAGTTAGTGAATATTGAGTTTTTATGTCTTGGAAAGAAGATGTAATACAACTGGGCCATAACAAAACCCCCTTTTGTTATGTAGGCAGGATAGGCTTTGACACATTTCCAGAATTGCATCCTATCTTTAATTTCTAAATATCACTGGTCACTACAATATTGCTACAGAGCAACATTGCCTAGTCTCAGAAAGGAAAGATTCCTATCTATAAGGAATTTATAGATAGCTCTGTTTAACTTCTATTAAGTGACTGAAAATTCATAAAAATTTAGAGGCAGAAAAAGTGAATGAGTCAGTTCAACCATTATACAGTTTCTGGCAAGTAGTGGAGGTCAAAGGAAAAAATCAGGGACAATTCTGTCAATTGTAAACATAGGCAGGAATAGTAAGAAGTAGTTAAAAAGTGCACTTAAGTATGCAGCTGTATTCCAACGGATGGCATCATCCAAGGAGTGATAGAGGCACAGATTGGTAGTGTAATGTAAGCAATTAGTTCTGGCAGCTACAAAAGAACTGGTGAAGCAGAAAAATCAGTCTCAAGAACTAATCTGTATCTGCACAATAGCAATGTCTTGATAACACATCTGAAACATGGCAGTTCAAACAGACAGGACAGAAGAGTTGTATGGATGCCTCAGATAGCTGTCACCCACTAATGACTCTCAGAGCCAGGTGGAAGCAGGGAATTATCACTTGGGAAAACTGAAAGGCAATACAGGCAAACCACCTACCACTTTAAAAAAAAAAGGAAATTGTTCCTCGGTGGATGAGGTCAGAAAAAACATTGCTTAAATTTCAATTTGACAGAGCAAATGTAAAGTATTGTATGCACTTACAGTACACACTGGTTCTGACTCCACAAATCACTTACATACATATAAGTTTGCACAGAGATGCCATTGAAACAACATAGTTACAAATTAAACTTGTCTAAATGGTTATGTTTTAATATGCTTTTTCTTTGCACAGAGTTTTGTAAGCAACTTTGCCAATTTCCCATTCTTCTAGATGTTCTTCGCCAAGTCATCCCTCTATTTTTCCTTCTATGAAATGCAACAATAACATGGATTTTCTCTATGAGGTATTCCAAGCACCACTGAATAGATAATATTATTCCACTATTAAGCCTTTTGCATCAGCCTGGTATATCTAGCTGAGGGAAAGGACCTGCCTCCATTGCAGACAATTTACTACCTATTGTAGTGCATCTATTGTGCTGTGTGTGTCTTCCTGAGGAGAATTCTTCCTGGCTGACTCAATTTACTTTGGTTGATACCAAAAGATGGTTGGGTGTGTGTGCAGGCTGGATTCTTTCCCAAACCCAAACCTACTTTCCAGGGAAGCACCTACTCCGGCCACCAAGTGTCTTTTAGGCTGCTGGACCAGGCTGGAGCTGACTGAAGCAAAATCCATGAAACCCATGCAGCACAGAGCTCTGCAACATCTCTTCAAACTCACTCCTATTGTAACTTACTATTAATTAATACAGATGTAGTCTATGGCAAGAAAAAGTAGATCAGGTCTCGAGAATAAATGAAGTATGGGTACCCACAGGTCTCAAAGTGAGCTCTTTTGTGGACTTTCTGGTACCTGTAAAAATTAGGCTCGTGCTGCTACCTGGAATATTAATAGGATCTCTCCCTTTGTCCAGCTATTTCTCCTAAAAATAAATGTATAATTCTGGACACACCTCTAAAATACCAGACCAAAACTGGCCAAAGCTTTTGGGAAGGAGGAGGTGGAGGGAAGAAGAGAATCATAAACTAAAAGAAGATAAATCTTGCTGCTTTAACAAAGTAGTCTAAAAAACTTTCTGAAAGCACAGTTCTGGACAGAAAAATTTTACTCAAAGAGCGTTTCAACCAACTGTCTAAATATAGACTAAAATAATAGGGTTTTTCTTTTTAAAAAAAATAGTCCCACATCAATTATGAGAGTTTAAAGGGATACTAGGGTGGGTTTTTCTCTAATGTAGTTTTTGGAGCAAACAAGCAAAGTTAAACTTATTTCAATACCCCAAGTGATACATTCCCATAGCTTAATGTATTTCTCCTCAGATCCAGCTCAGTATTCTGTATTTAAAACCCTTAGTTTGTAAAGAAAATTATAGAACCTGCTAATGTATTAATCTAAGCAAAACAGTTCTGTAGGACTGTCTATTTTAAATTAAAATTTTCCATTAGCACTTTGAACTGTTTGGAAATGAGCACAGTCCCTAAAGTCTTTACCAGACTTTATTACTCATGCCCAGGCACAGTGGTGCACTCCATGGCACCTCACTGTTCCAGCACTGTGCAAAGGAGCCCTGGCAGCAGCCCTCGGCAGTGGTCACCAACCCACCTGACCCATGTGCTGGCCCAAAGACAGGTCTGCCCAGTGGCAGGGCCAGGACACTGTATATCACAGCTGCTGCTCTGCTGTAGCTCCCCAGTAACAATATGCTCCAAAACACCACTGGAAAGCAGCACAGGTGTAACAGTTTTCTCATCACTTCTGCTGTACTGATAAATTTTTTCCCTATTTTGAAAGCCCACATCTATGTCCTCTAGTTTCCTGTTCACAAAAACTCTTTTCTGCAACAGCTGGAAATGGAATCCTTGTAAATGATTTAGAATGATGTTGAATTTAAGGTACTTATTCTCATCTCTCAAATGTACCCTGTTAGCAGTGACTACAGCACAAAATTATCTCTCTTGTAATTAACTGAATCCTAACTGCATCAGTGCTTGCATAGCTCCTGAAGAAGCAGTGCCACAAAGAAGCATTGCCACAGAAGTCCATGTAAAATTTCAAGTGTGCCTTCACTGCTCTGAAGCAAAGGGCAGGCATTATTGCAAATCTTTAGCAGGGGAGTATTGTTCAGATCCTGATAAAGTATACACACAGTGAATGTTATTTTTAAAAGTCATTCATCTTGCAAAGCTTCCCAATATAGCCTGCACAAGGTCTTTACAAGATAGGAATCTTTAAAAGCCTACTACTTTGGAATTGCAACTGATCGTGCAATTGTACAAAATAATAAGCATGACAGCGGATGGCAAATGACTTTAAGAATCTATCTAAAATTTACCTTTAATTTACATAAATAAACTGGAAATTCAGAAAACCAGAAAGAAAACTCCAGATTATTTGATCCAGTGGATCATTCTTGGTTCAAAAGTTGCTCAGCTGAACCTTAGCTATGGATCTCTGAGCAGCTAAAAGATTGACTCCTCTCTTCGCTGTGCTATCAGTTAGAAAGAGGAAAATACCTTGTATAAAATGTAATATCAAAACACAAAACCCCTACTCAGATTTCTTTTGAGAATTGTCACATCTTCCCTTCATCTACTTTTTTGGGGTTTAATGTCTTAGGAAGGTATTCAATGAACAATTATATCAGCAGAATAACTTACAAATTCACTTATGATACATCACACAATCATTTCGCACAGAAACTTTGCTTAGGGAAGCAAAATGTTGGTTCACCATGATACGACATCACACAGAATATCTTAAAGTCAATCCATGTCATCGCAGCGGGTGCTTACCCGTAAAAAGCAACACTCTGATTGGAGGATTTTCAGAGTTCTCCCACTGTGCCTGTAGCAGACATGACCTTTTGGGAGAAATGGAGGTTAGAGACAGTGTTGACCTAAGTCACTCTGAAGGATGTGTGGCAGTATATCACTGTGGAGATCTGCACAAGTGTTGATCTGTCCCATGGGGAGTCTGACCATGCACCCACCATGGGTCCTCTGCCACCAGCTCATCTCTCCCCTGTACCTTTGACAATGCTTGCTTCTTTGACACACACATATTTACCATAGAATAACAAGAATTACCTTAAATTATGGTTGCTTTCTTTTCTCACCTATATTAGTAGCCTTCGCACAAAAAGCACTTTTGTAAATGTCATGATGCACTGGAATCAATTGTAGTACATACCCTTTAAATAAAACAACAAAGTAATTCCTGAGAGCCATGGTATTTCAAGACATCCAGGGTAAACAGAAAATTTTGTTGCTGCTTGGGTTTATTCTCGGGTGATCCAACAAGAGGGAATACAAGAAAAATCTGTGGTTGTAGCTGAGACATAACGGGAAGGAGATTTTATTATGTATGTCCTCTGCTCTCCATGAAAAGACAAGATTAAGCCAAGTGTGGTTTCCTAAAAATGTGTGACCAGTGGATTATTTCCTGCTTAATAAAACATAGCTAAATGCATCTAAGTTTCTCCAGATGGATATTATTTATGAATAGGGGAAAAGATAAAATGAATAGGAACATCAAAGATGTGCTGAAAAGTTTCCTGATTAAATATTATCTGACCTCCAAATGTTCTTCCTCTGCGTTTCCTGCAGCAATTTGGCTATTAGTCAATCCGTTAACTGTCCCTTCCACAGAAATGCAGATGACAGGTTTATAAATATCTGAATCAGAGCTGGAATTTAAACTTCACTTTGATTTAAATGTTGTTCAACAAGGTGACATTTTTTTGCAGGGACCAGATGTCCTGGCCTTATCTCTCTGCATCACTCCCCTGGCATAAGAGGGAGGACATGCTCCCTGGCCTTATCTATCTGCATCAGTCCCCTGGCATAAGAGGGAGGACATGCTTTTTGCACTCAGGATTTCTCCAACACAGCCAACTATTTATTACCCGTAGTACCAGACAGAGGAATGCTTGGTGTGCATGACTATGGCACACTGCTTTTGTTACAGCAGGAGTTCTTCTGTAGATAAAAGTCTGCAGACTGCTGTGGTGACCGAGCTACAGAGGTATTTATCATACTTATACTTGCTCACACAATGCAGTTCAGAGCACTCAACAAATTATAACACAGGGTTACAGGCACTGCTCTGTTGCAAAGTCAAGGGAATTCAGAGGATTCAGAATGACTTCTCTGTATTCTGTCTTCCACACATACCATGCCTCTTACTTGAAGTGCAGATCAGATAAACTTACCTTTCTCAGTTTTTCCCAGGAGAAATATACACAAGGATGTCCTTGGGAGAGCTTCACTCTGCCAACAAACTTCCATGGTCCGAGTTTTCTGCCACTTCAGTAATATCTCTCTCTCAAAACACAAATGTGCTGGGAAAAGTTCATATCTGCAAATCATAAGAAGTTCTTCAGACTTGTCATTAACAGCATACTCTGAGTTGGCACTTTGCAGAAATCAAGAGATGGGAGAGTGACTAATAACCTAGGTTAGACAGAATTTCATTAAAATAAATTATACATTCCATGTACATTCTAAAGGAGTTTTACAAACACGTGTCATAACACTTCAGTGATAATTGTGACTATTATTCCTCTTACTAGACTGTAGCTTTTACTACTGTAAGCAGAATTCCAGCAACATAGCTGCTGTCCCATAACTATACGCTCCCCACCAAGCAGTTCTCACAGGGCAAATTTGGGACTTCTGCTGCTGGAGGGAGTAGCAGCCAGCCATGTGTACAGCACAACCCACTGCAGGACAGCACAGGAGGCTGTGGTGTGTCAGGAAACCAGCCCAAACATGATGTGCACAAGCAGTACAAAATGGAAATACATGTGATGAACGATGAGACTTCAACAATGCCTATGCCATCAATTGACAAATGCTGCAAAAAAACAGGCAAAAAAAATCACCAAACCAGACCAACAAACAAAAAAACCCAACCCCACCCAAAACCCATCTATGAATCCCAGACAATTACTGCAGAAGAATCACAGACATTACATACAGGGCATTCCCACTCTGAGTTGTAATCAAGCAGAAGAGGCAGTAGAGGAAGATGTCTGATCTGCATAGTACATTCTATATATCTAGTTAAAGATTTGTCAGATAACTAATTTACTGAATTTTGAGGGCTCATATTATTCTCTCTGACAGTTTAGATTAATTTACATCCCAAAGTATCTAGCTGAGTTTGCTGAGCTGACTTGATCACACAGCACTTTTCAATGGATTTAATCCTTACATATCCAGAGAGGGAGCTTCCCTTTCAAAGTCAACTTGGTGATTTCCTGTAAAACCTATGTACAGCTCTGGGGAGCCCAGCTGCTTCAGGATATGCATTAGAAATGCAAACTAATCTCATCCTGTGCTGTAGGTCAGCATCAGTTTCTGATGAATGCATCCAGTGCCCAGATATTTTTCAGAGAACCCCTCAAATAGCCGTGCCATTCCTGCCTCATCTGCAACAGCTGAGTGATCTTTCACTGGCACAATGGGACTGAAATCCTGGCATAAATGTGCCATGGGAGAAGCTCCCCTCAGTCACTTTGCTCTTTTATACATCCACAAAGACATCAACACTGACTGTGCTAGAGTAAATGCAATTTTTGCAGAGGATGATGACTGTCAGTGTTGTCAAGCTCCTGCAAATGTTTAAATTTTGAAATGGGTCATAAGGCCATGCAACTCCATATGAACATGAAGCCATCATTTTGCCTTGCAAGTTGTACCTTTTCCTCACCCTTCCTCCACACTGGTGAGCTCTCCATTGTCTTCTTGGGCTTTGCTGGTAGTTTTGGTATTGCCCTTTCCTTTGCTTTTATAAATTGGGCAGTTCTGGCATATGTGGTCAGTATTCACCATTTTAAGGAGTAACCTGGTCTAGTGGAAGGTGTCCCTGCTCATTGCAGGGGGTTTGGAACTAGATGACCTTGAAAGGTCCTTTCCAACACAAATCATTTTGTGATTCAGTGAATCCCTTGTTATTCAGATCAACAGCTAATGAGCTGTTATTCACATGTGGCTTTCACCCTGTGAAGATGTCAGGGCACAGAAGGAGCAGAGCTTGGAGCCAGGAGCACCCCAGCATGGGGCAGAGGTCCCTGACGAGGGTCCAGTCCCCCCAGGTCCTGGTCTGGGCCGGGAGCAGCAATGGGGTCCCTCCAGGGACTCAAGGTTATGTCCAGGTAGTTCAGACAAGGCAGCAGGGCATGGCCCAGGCATGATGCTGCCTGGAGTAGGCGTGGGGCTCTGATCAAGACAAAATGGTGCCCCTGGGATCAGAGAGGGGTCCTAAATGCAGGTTCTGTCAGAGGGCAGTTGGGGAAAGTGGGGCTTGTCAGTCCCCATAGAGCATTGACACAAGACCAAAGATGCATAGAATAGTTTGGGTTGGAAGGGACCTTTAAAGCTTATCTAGACTCAGTCTCAGCCTCAGCCTCCTGAGAAGAGTCCCTTTCAGACCTTTCACCACCTATAACATGTCAATGAAAATAGTTTCAAAAAATCATAAAAATTTCTGAGACATCTATAAGGGCACTTTGAGAGTAAACAGATCCAGATACCCACATATTCCTAATTTTCACAATAATTTGGTTTCCAATGAAAGCTTATACATTTGTAAAATCAATATTAAATGCACACAAAATACTTATATCCACAGCAAAATTATTTTATGGGCTGTATTCAATAGTTGTTTACACACATCCTTCTTTCCCAGAATCCAGTCAGTCATAACAGAAATTGCATTCTCTTACAAAAGACATTAGTTGTCATCTCAGGAAGAGTATCAGTTCTCTTGCATGTGCTTAGGCAGAAGCAATGCAAATTAAAATTTGGGGAACCAGTTACTCAAGAGAACCCATCTAAGTTTTAAAGATTAAGTTCCTACAAAAAAAACAGGTTTTTTTAATTCCTCATTAATTTGCAAGGTCAGAGTACAGTGACATTTTAAATCTGCATGTATGCAATACAGCACCTGTGCCTATTGTTAAAAGTTATTTTGCAAGGTCTGTATTATAACAAGCTTCAAACCCTTATTTTGTTTGATCAACCACTTGGCTATATGTTATAATATCAATACCAGCAAGAAATTAGCTACAAATATGTATCTACTATGAGAAAACTGTAGTGCAGTGCTTAAAACATTAGAAATAAATTCTGCATGCAGTTAAAAGACTTCCTGACCTAGTATTACTGGAGTATTTTATTTGTTGCTGAGTTATATGTTGAGATCACAGCAACACCAACAGCCAAGCTGGGCGCACTGCATCGATACCACACCCATACATCATGACAAATAATGAAAGTACAAATACTATTAATTCAACTGCACAGCTCATTATGATGAAAAATTTATTTGTAGATACCTCCTTGATTAATGACTAATGCCTGGTCAGTCTTAGACATGTCCAATAGGAAAGAAACTGAAGTCAATGAGAGGTACCTGACACTAGAGTGAATACAATTTATCACTCCAATGAATAGTCCATGGCATTGTTCACTGTGCATACAAACACACACAAACACTTCCACAACCTCCCCAGAATAATGAAGTATCTAGGAAAAACACAAAAGGGCAGAAAACTCATGAGGCATATAGTATAGGTATTTGCATAGACAGTAGACAAAGGCAGCTGTGAAAAAGAAAGAGACAGAAGACATTCTGGCTGAAAAGAAATCTGCTCTGCTCTCTTCTGCTATACTCAGTGGCATTTTATAAGTTGCCAAAATTGTCAGTGCTTTCTGCTTCACTAGACCTACCCAATTTCCTCAAATGCTTGGAGTTTCAGTTCAACTGGACAGATTTACTCCATAAGAGTGCTAAAGAGCCTATTCTTTGTGTTATGATTGCCCATATCTTAGATTTCTACAGTAACCTTTCAAAATAATTATAAAAGTATGATAAGTGCTATGTTTTGTACTCTGCACTAAACTGTGTTATATTAAAGCCAGTCTTCGAAACATTTACATGTGTTTAACTAGTCTTGAACCTAGGAGTAGAGCCTTTGATGAGAGTCTTACAGGTGACATCTGCCACATTGTATCATATCAATAGTCCATCCAATCCATAAGAAAAAGAAGATGCAACATGGAAAGAGCACATGAGCTTTGCCACTGTAACATGTTGTACCACTGCTCTTCTGATGTAGAGAAAATTCATCTGTTGTCATGCAGGTGCTTAACCTTTCACATAAGCTTAGCCTAGGAGACTCAGATCTAGCCTCTAGTTTATTCAGAACTGTGTGCATGGAACAGACTCTCTTATCAAACAAATCATGAGATAATTTCATTGAGATTACTTTTCTTTTATAGTAGCTCTATTAATCAAATTTAATAATTTAGTGGAGTGTCCCTTCAATATATTCATAGTTACCCTAAACATCAACTTTTCTTTAATAGTAGCTCTACTAATCAAATTTAATAATTTAGTGGAGTGTCCCTTCAATATATTCATAGTTACCCTAAACATCTAATGAGCTCTGGGAGCAGATGCAATTTTCTATGCAAAACAGAAGCAAAGGCCAATATATTGACATCCATCAGGGCACTAGCAACTGCTGCCAGCAACAGCATGTACTAGCGATTACATTCCTCTTTTGTTATCAAAAGGACAACCCCCACCATCCCACCAGTGTCTCAGCAGAGTCAGGGCCAAGGTTACTCCTTTCCAAACCATCCAGTCAGAGTCCCCTGAGTCTGTCTGGGACAGCAGCTGGCTCCACAGTCTGAAACAGAGGGAAGTAGTGCAATTGTGAAGGCTATTTACTATATAGTTCAGACCGTTCCGATGAACAAGTGCAGCAAGTGCTCGTGGTACAGAGGGGAAACAGGTTGGACGAGAGGGAAGGCAAGTGTGAGGTTAGTGCTGCATGCACTGGCAAACCCTGTCCCAGCCACCCTAGCAGGTCACCTTCCACTAGGTAAAGCATATTTTAAAATGTACCAGTTTTACCGTGGTGACAGAGACCTATCATTAAAGAACATCCAACAACTGATTTGCAAGTATTTTGGAGAAGATCTGCCTAGAAATCCAGAATTATCACTTGCTAGTTTGCCCTAGACTTAATTCTGCTAGAATTTAATTTCTGTCATGTCACATTTTTAAATGTAACATCTAAGCTAATTAAAGAAAAATATTACACTATTTTAAGTTTTTCTGGAGATAGTTGCAATTCCTAATTTTAAAATAACCCTGAATTTTGTGGTAGTCTTTCAGAGGATCCCCCCCCACTTTCCCTTTTGCTATATTACCAGCTAAATATTTCTCTAGAAATATTTAAGATAGAAATAAGTGATTTAAGAAAAGTAAACTCTGGAATAACCAGGACATTTATTTTTTTTTTATTCTTCGGTACTTACTTGACAGAAAGATGATGAAAATACTAACTAGATGGAGCTAGAACAAAATTTTAAAAATACCCTAAAAATAAGGAAGAGCTTTTCAATTCCAAGTGGAGGTGGAAAAGAACATGCACCTGCAGTAACTCTAGTGGTCTGCAGCTTTACAAAGCACAACATAAATTACTGTGTTAAATCTATGAAGCTGACACAAGACTCTGTTTTCTGAAGTAGCGGCTGCAAAAACTCAACTAGAGGTGCTAGAGCAGGGAAGGAAAATTAGAAAAATCAATATGTCAAAATTAGAAAAGTCAATTTTTTCAACAATGAAAAAATCCCTGGACTGGGAAACATAAAGATGTTTTTATTTCTAGAGGTCATTTAGGAAAAATAAATCAAAAAAAACCCAAACCAACCCAAACCACCACCGCCACCATCCACCCACTCACCCACCCAACCAAGACAAAACAACCCCTCAACATCCCCTCCACCTCCAAATTAAAAAGCCATATAAAGGAAAGTATATCTTCAGGGAAGAAGGGGACAAAAATCTCATGCTAATGTCAGATTTTCTAGATTTTGTAATGCCTAATTAATCAGTAGTTCATTGACTTCTTAAGCCCATGTACTGCCTGTAAATTAAAAATCTTAGTAATGAAAAGCCCATGAGAATCTCTATGCTGCTAAATGGCACAAAACATGTTAAAAATATACAGGGCTTTGATAGACATCTGCAACAAAGTCAACTGCTGCAACTTGAAAGGGTCCTGCAGGTGTCATGACCTTCATTTATCAGAAATTTGTACACTATTTAGAGAATAATAACTCTATGCAACCCAGGACCTGACTGCATAGACATTGGCCAGGGAAGCAGAAGCTGCTTTTAAAAACTGGACACTTAATGTTATGCTTCTGTAGAGTTAAGACCCAGGAGAGACATCAGGGGTAAGAGAAATTGTAGTTCTGGTCCACATAGCCTCTGAATATTCCATGGTCAGAGCATCTGACCTCTTAAAAACAAGAACTGACTGACCCTATATCTCAGCAAAATAGTGAAGTGTCAGTAGCTTCTGTGTTTGGAGTCTAGTACACAATTTTTAATGTTCCCTAGTAATTTTGTACAAATGACCACAGGTTCTCCACCAATGTTCTAAATTGCAACAGAAGCTCTATGGAAAATAAAGTTTAGTAATAACTATAGCACAAGTCTTGTTTGAAGTGGTTTGCAGACTACCTCTAGAACATTATAGTGCTGAAAATAGTTCCTTATCTGCCCTCCAGTTCACAGGGCCAGATGATATGAACTCTTTGTAATAAAAGGCAGGAGAACCCCTAAGGATATTGGTTTGCTGGGAAATAACGATAGAGAAGAAAGAAGCTGTTAGAGTGAAAGATGGTGAGCTCAAAAGGGGAGAAATGAAAGAAAAAAGAATGAAATATTTTCAGAAGCTAACATGAGTGCCGAGAAGGGGAAAAGAAGGAAAGAACACTGAAAGCTACTGAGTGACCTTTACTTTTAGCATGGAAAATAAATGTTTCCTTTTATAGTTTCTTGTTAAAATAAGACCAGTAAGGGATCATGAATCTTTATACGTTTTATAGTTTCCATTTCAGTGAACCATTTCAGTTTTACACACAATTTTATAATGTAAATGCATAAGAAACTAAGCTTACCTTTGTAATGCCATATTGAGAGCCTATTTAGCCACAACTACATAAACAAATACATTTATTTCTCAACAACAACAACAAAAAGAATCTGTAACATTTTTTTAATTCACACAAAAAAAATCTGCTTTGAAATTGAACTGAAATGATATTTCCTAACAACCTAATAATTGAATCAAAATTGAAAACAGAATACCCCCCACAACCATACATGCACACAGCTGTAATCACTATTTTTTAGCAGACACAGTGCCTTTGATCTTTTCTGGCCCTCTTCCACCTTCTAGACAGTACAGTCCCGAAGGAATCATTGTCTACCAGATACTTCTCCATCCCTCACTGGCCCTGGACTGCCTGCATCTGCAGCAATGTCATATGGAAAACACAGCAAATATCTTGCAGCAATGTCCTGCTGGAAACAGGGAAGTCAATATGCACAGACTTTTTATCTGATTTGTTCACCTCCTGGAAATAGACCTCTTACTTCCCAGAAGTCCATAAGCACTACTGGAAAAGAGGGTGAACACACCACAAGTAGACTTTCCTTGTAGCTGTAAATCAGGGGTTGCCACTATGTGCTGATCCCAAGGAGGCTATTAGGAGCCCACTATTCATTAAACCCTTTCTTATGGAAGACCTTTGCTGGCAGTTTCTGAGTAAGCAGGATGTATTCAGTGTACAGGTCAGAGACAATAACTTTCTGAATATCAGTAGATTTTTATATTTTCTGTGCAGTTTACTGGCACCAAGGTGCAAACTCTATACTACTACATCAGTACAGTAACTTTGGTCTGACCTTGTCACTGGTCCTCTAGGCTGGCATGTAGGTCCCAGTTCTGACACCAAGGCATATTTAGTTCTTTCCCTGAAAACACTTCCTCTGCTTGCTAGAAATGGCTGCTTTCTGCCACCTGCTTTGCAGTGAGTGAGATGGCTCAGATGCCCCTCAGCATAGATTTGGTATTTAATCTTTGCTGCATTATGATAGCTCTCATGTCTGCATTGATTTCTGCACCAATCTGACGTTCCCCTGCAGGCAGTGAGGAACGGAGAGAGAGGAGTCACCTTCTGTCTTTACTTATGATTTCAGCTATTCTGGTCTGTATCTGGCATTCTTAGGTTGTTTATGAGACTCCACAATGTATGCTTTGTCTTGTTTGAAAATGTTTTCCCACCACTCAGGTTATAAATAACCAGACCAAGCTACTCATGGCTTCAAGATCAGGTCCATCAGGTAATTTAATTCTTGGTAGTTCCTCAGTTCCGAACATCCTCTAGATAGTCTGGATTTCCTGGGGAAACAAATAACGAGATAAACAATAAATAAATAAATAACACCACAAGCACTTAGCTATCCAAGGTGTTATAGAAATTGGATTCATCTCATGTCCTGCACTTCAGTACTTGCCATCAGGCTGAAACAGCAAGGGTATGGAAACACATATCATCTTCCTTCCCCTCTTCATGGCCAGAGACATAGATCCTGTCCACCACCCTCTGAGAGGAAGGGTGAGCTTACCCAGGTGGGATGTGAGTTGGTATGCAGAAGAAGAGCAGGGCCACAAGGTAGTTTTCCACTGCCCAGAGTGAGGAACCCCTCTATAAAATAGCAATGAAAGCAACATGTGTATTTTAAAGATGTCTCCAGAACTTCTCTATCCCTTCAGTTTCTAAAACATTTTGACATGCTCAAGCCCCTTTGGGTTTTAAGCTTGTGTTTCGAACTCCGATTTTGCCAGGAATTCAGAGGCAGAGAAAAAAAACTAATGAGAGAAATTTTGGTCCCTTGAAGTCAGTGCCACACAATGAGAATCCGCATGATACGCTAGGTAATATTACATCTTTTGTTCTCTTTTCATGCTAGGTACAATAGAGCTTTATCAATGAAGTCATCCTAGCAATAACTTCTAATAAATACATGGTACATAGCCACTAAAAGGAGAAAAAAACAATTTTAATGTTAGATACATGACCCTTCACACAATGTATTTCTGGAGGGGTTATTACAAGTGGCAGCAGTAGCCTATTATTCAGTCCCCTGCTTTTTGATATACTGAGATTCAGGGCTGGTCTTAAAAAAAAAGATGCATTGCCTTAGAAATTACATAGGATATTGAAGTAATCTCATGAAATGTTGCCAAATTTATAGCCTATTGATGACTAGCCCCTAGATTAGACCCCTCTCTTCTGCCTGCTGGTAGGGGCTCAGGGAAAAGGAAGGATAGATGCAGCAAAAGCTGACAAGAGACCTAAGGACAGAGGAAATGCAAACACAAGTGGAAGACCAAAGATAAGAAGCAAAACCAGCTTTATGTTGTGCTTTTCTGCCAAATTTTGTGAGATATTATGGATAGTTATCCATCTTGACTTCTTTTTCATAAGATATGCTTTCTGCCAGCACAGTGTCTCTGCAGAGCTGAGCTGCATTTCCACTGGTGCCAAGCATCAGTAAATGTCACGTTTGCATACTGCTAGGGAAGACATTATGGAAAGTTATCCATCTTGACTTCTTTTTCATAAGATATGCTTTCTGCCAGCACAGTGTCTCTGCAGAGCTGCTTACCATTTCCACTGGTGCAAAGCATCAGTACATGTCACGTTTGCATACTGCTGGAAGAAGAGGGGGAGGTAAGAAGCAAATCCTGACAGAGACCTGAAATAGCAAAGCAGTAAAGGAGAAAAGGAGAAAAGCCTAGGGCTGACTATTTACCATCCCTGGCAGGAGAGCCCCAGCTGCTCTGGGTGCTGAGAGGCTGTGCTCTTTGACCCCACACTGGTATAAATCAACCCCAACTCTATGATAGTAATAGAGTTACATCAGTGAAGGGTCACAACCAAGTCCTCTGGTGAAATATATCCACTTCAGGTTATATTTCCCATAATCTTTTCTAAATGTATGTAGAAGCAAGTGAATACACATGCACACACACTGACATGCACCATTCCTCTGCATTTAGACACTGAGTACCAAAGGGAGGTTCCTCCCCCTGAAAATAAAACACAGACAAGGTAAGCAAAGGAGTTTGCAACTACTGCAGCAAGTAGTGCTGCATGTGGTCATTTTTAATGAAAATGTCAAGTACCAGTTTGGCCCAAAAGTAATCTGAACTGAAAGCTCTTCTCTGAGTCAAGCTGAGCAGGACTTAGATCTGCACTTCTATCACAAATTATTGCCTGAAATCAGGCAGCTGAAGTAGACTCCTGATGTGCACTCTCCCTCTCCCAGAACTGAAGGAAAACAATGAAAGAATTTCCTTCATTTCATTGTCAACCTGAAAAAAAGCAACTTATCAAAGCCTGGAAACCACTGAAAATGGGTACTGTTTTCCACTTGTCAGCCCTGCCCCAGTGACTGGCCCATCAGATCAATAATAAACCTCTAGTGTTTACTACTACTGCAGTTCTAATCCATCTGCCCAGTCTTCCAAAATTACTTCCATTTCTCTGGGCTCCTGAGGTCCATTTTTTCCTCATCTTGCTGATGGGTATGCTCCCTGTCATTCCAATAATCCCCTATGGTTCTTGTGTCCCTCTCAGCACAGTTAACTACCCACAACTGATACTACTTGTTGCAGCATCTGATTGACCCCACATATATTTCTTGATGACACCCTTATCTTCTACTGGATTCAAATGCCTACTGCTGCTTTCATTCCTGAACACACAACTGTTTGTCCAAAACAACTGCAAGAAACAAATGCCTGCTGCTGCTTTCATTCCTGAACATGCTACTGTTTGTCCAAAACAACTGCAAGAAAGCAACTCATGCACATCACCATCATAGTAACGGGGTATGTTATGACATGCTGTGTCAAGAGGGTTGATTGAAACATTTCCCTGAGGATGCCTTGAAACAAGGGCTGGAGTACTGGATACAGCATGCCTTTATGAAAATAGGATTAAGCTGCTGCTTTCATTCCTGAACATGCTACTGTTTGTCCAAAACAACTGCAAGAAAGCAACTCATGCACATCACCATCATAGTAACGGGGTATGTTATGACATGCTGTGTCAAGAGGGTTGATTGAAACATTTCCCTGAGGATGCCTTGAAACAAGGGCTGGAGTACTGGATACAGCATGCCTTTATGAAAATAGGATTAAGATGGATGAGAGCAGTAAGTGAGCTGCTAACACGGACAGAGACTGACACAATCAAAAGAAAACATAAAGGTGTTTTGCACAACATTAATTAACAGCTTAGTTTTTGCTGAAGGAGTTCAAGTAGGTTCATTACTTTCTTCATAAGAGACTCTTAATTTAGAATTATTCTGCCAAACGTATCCCAATGGATCTGTATTTTGCTTAAAAACCAGCCAGAAACCAAAACAAACTAAAACCACTACACCACCACAGGCAGAGGGATTCATCCTTCTAATGATACATTGAGGGTTAAGACTTTGGTCTCTGTGGAAAGACAATCAGCTTGGTCTGGGCAAGCAGCAAATTAGCAGACATTTTAAACCCTGAAATCAAAAATTCACCTCCACTTTTGGAACAATGCTGAGCAGTGTAGGGCCAGAGGAGTCAAGTGAACAGGTTTTTGTATTTTATAAGGCAATAGTGTCTCAACAAAGTAGTCCAAATGAAAGAAGGTCCTGTATATGTTCAGGTAGGATGAAGAAAGCCCCACTAGGAGAGCTCACATGATGTAAGATGAGAAACATTATCTGGAACAAGCATAGGATAACAATAGCACAATGAAATTCAGTGATCAGAAGATATAAGTTACATAGAATCATAGAATCATTTAGGTTGGAAAGCACCTTTAAGATCATCAAGTCCAGCTGTAAACTTAATACTGCCAAGTTCACCACTACACCATGTCCCTAAGCATCACATCTACAAGTCTTTTCAACACCAGCAGGGGTGGTTACATAAAAGGGCAGCCTATTCCAATGCTGAACAACTCTTTTGGTGAGGCAATTTTAACCTAATATCCAAACAACTTTCACTACTGCAACTTGAGGACATTTCCTCTCATCAGCTGTAAACTTAATACTGCCAAGTTCACCACTACACCATGTCCCTAAGCATCACATCTACAAGTCTTTTCAACACCAGCAGGGGTGGTTACATAAAAGGGCAGCCTATTCCAATGCTGAACAACTCTTTTGGTGAGGCAATTTTAACCTAATATCCAAACAACTTTCACTACTGCAACTTGAGGACATTTCCTCTCATCCTGTCACTTCACTTGTAACTCTCACCTCACTACAACCTCCTTTCAGGTGACTATAGAGGGCAATCAGGTCTCCCTTGAACCTCCTTTTCTCCAGGCTAAACACTCACAGCTCCCTCAGCCACTCCTAATAAGACTTGTGCTCCAGTCCCTTCAGCACCTCTGCTGTCCTTCTCTGAACATGCTCCAGTACCTCAATGTCCACCTTCTCATGAGGGGTCCAGAACTGAACACAGAATTCAAGATGGGGCTTCACCAGTGCCAAATACATGGGGATGATCACTTCCCCAGTCCTGCTTTCCACAATATTGCTGATACAAGCCAGGATGCCATTGGCCTTCTTGGCCACCTGGGCACACTGCTGGCTCATGTTTATATAATGCAGTAGTAGGTATCACAAAATACAAATTATCTCTGACTAACAGGAATATATATATATATATTTAACCAGCATCTGTGCTTCTGCACATCTGTGTATCTGTGAAGCTTGGTTGTGACAGATGCAAAATATTTGTATGTGTTTTATGAGTGAAGGGAAGAGGATTGTCACTTTCAAAGCACATGGTGGTAAAAGAATGTTTAAACACAAATACATGAAAGGGAGAGTTGATCATTACATTTATGTACTCGCCAGTAGGTCCCTCATTCATCCAAAAAAGTGTCACTGCTGTCACTATTTGCAGACTTGAGGAGCTAATTGATGCAGCTGCAGCTGAACTAAATGTTTTTGCTGGCAAAATAACCTGATGCGATGTTGAATTAGAACTTAAAGGAGTTGCAGGTGGTCTGACGAGTGATGCAGCAGGAGACCAGGTTCACTCTATGAGCACAAAAACAGTCTCATAACAAAATGGAGAGATTGTACATTTGAGGCACTTGTGAGGATAGGCAAAGTCTGGGAAACCCTGAGCAACTACTGACCTGGAAGCTTAGAAGGTGAACAGCTGGAATATCAACATTATAACTTAGTGATCTCTTATTTAAATATGTAATGGACTTTATCAGCAGCCTGAATCTGAGACTTCAAGTTTGCATTCACCTTGTTCCAATACGTGCTTCAAACTCTTGTCCATTCTACTATCTCATGCATGTTTTTCCTTTTAGAGCATTTTGGGAAGTGAAAATTTCATATACTAAAGCAACACCCAGTGATTCTCTGAATAGGTATAGGTCACCTAATTCAGGATATTCTTTTTCCAAATTACACTTCCCAGTAAAGAAATTTACTTATTCTCAACATATGTAATTAATTGATCTTGTCAGCTGAAGATTTTGATAGTCCAATTTTTATCCTGTTTTCCAAACCACACATTAATGTAAGGAACAATTTCTTAGAACAGAGCACTGTGTATGCCTTATTAGACTTTCCCATCCTGTAAAACAATGATTTATTTGTATTTTTTTAATGTTCTTTGGATATTTCCTCTCTTGCTTTTTGACTGCATCCATAATGGTCTATAAATATTAAACCACCAGAAACTGAGACCCCCAATACCTGTCAGGTTTGCTTGTACACCTAGCTGTCTTTTGATTTTAACAAGGTACCAATACCAGGAATAAGGATTTGGGGAATCCTCCTAGACAAGGATCTATTTTTCTCTTCTAGAATCTTTTCACAGTGCCCAGTCTGAGCTCTGCAGGTGTGGAGTCACTGAGAACTGGTTGGATTACATTGGTCTTTTATAGCACGCACAGTTTGCTCAAGGTACTGACCTCTGACACAAGCCCTGAATACAGGAATAGAGACAGTATGATCTACAAGAATAGCTCTTGGATTTAATGTTCACTATATGATTCATAGCATGGTTAAGCAGCTGTATTCTTCTCACTAATGCTTTCTAGAAATAGCTTAAAAGTAACAGTCCCAACCTTTTTTTTCTAGATTTAGAAACAAAGCACATCATTAATTGTGTACAGAGAGACTTTTTAAATGAGGGGAAGAAAGGTCACATTTCCCAACAACTAAACTTGACAGAAAACATGGAGTATTGCACTGTGAGCTACTGCAACTGCTTTACATTTTCTGCAGAGAACTTGATCATCACTACAATGAGTTTAGTAAACACCCTTGTAGAGAAACCTGTGCCTGCAGCCTCAGCATCATCTTCCTAGTTTTGAAGAGAAACAAAAAACAGTATAACTGTATATTCAAGTAGTTTTTCATTCACAAAGAGCAAGCTGGAGAACTGCTTTTTGTGAATTTATATTAAATGTAATATATGTATGCTGCTGGTTCTCAATATATTTTTACAGCACTGAAAAGAATGGGAACTTGTAAATTCTGCTGCCCATAGTAGAAAGACTATACAGCCTGTTAGATAAAGTACTTTTTTTTTCCTTAACTAATTCCACACAAACAATTATATTCAATAGTGGAGCTTAGCAACACTGCAGGAGGACATGTTATGAGAAGCTTTTTTTACTCACAAGACTTTAATGCTATGCACAGGAAATAATTATATATAGCAAATGGAGGAATGTGCAAATTTACCAAATGTTTGTTATTTTGAATCCTGCACTCCTGTATGTTTGCAATCATAAATCGCTCCTCACCTAAGAAATTGAGTTTCAAACTCTCATTTTCCTTAACTAAAGCACTACCTATGGTGCAGACAACAAAAATGTTATAGCACCCACACAAACACCAATTATACTTGATTTGCACCTCTTTTCCACATCAAAATAATCTTCTTGTTTCTAACATTTGATCAATTAGTGTAGAAACTAATATTATCGCTGTATGAGGATATTTATCTATGCAGTATAAAGAAGCAGTATTATATCATGGGGTAAAAATATAGGTAGTCAATTCATGGCTGACAATGTGTTCTAAATATAGCAGCTTTACCAAAATATGCAAAGAAGCAATAGCAAATTCTCTTGCCATGTTACACTGCCTTGTTAGTTATCTTCTTTCACTACCACACACACATATAATAAAATTAGAATAAAGAGACGTTGAATACAGATAACGTATTTATCAAGAGAGCACCTAAACAACAGGAAATAATTTCAATGCACACTCTTCAGTTTGAGGAGGAAGGAATAATCACAAACAGTTACACTGTACTATTCTAGCTGAAGCAGAGAAAATTGGGGGTTTTTTATACTGAAGCTATTAACAGTTTAATTGGCCAGGAGAAACTATTGATTGGCATTATGGTCAAGTATATTCAATACAGTAAAATTCTGTGGTCATATAGAATATGCATGATTTGCACAGCAGTATAAAGAAACTAATGGAAAGACACTGACATTTCCCCATTAATCATCCACATATCAGCATGCATTTTGCTTGCACTTAATTTTAGGCATACACTTGACAACTATTTTTTCATTAATTTTTGAAACTTTTTCCGGTTCTTAATTATCACATCTGTTCTCTGGAAAAGCATAATACTTTACCATACACTGAATGTATCTCTGGAGACAGTGGGGGAAAAAGGGAGGAAAAAAAGTCATCAGAGAGAATACATTTCCAAAAACTCAACATTTCTGTTCACTGCTTCACAGAAGTCACAATGAATCACACCTGGTTGTGTTTCTAAATTTCTACATTTCCATAGAACCAACACATTATTTAGCATCATAAAGAAAAGCATAAATTTTGAGGATCAGTTTGTACAAAATTCTCTGTATTACTCACAAGTCACAGCTCCCGGTTCTAAATTTTTTAGCTTATATTTCTAAACCAATTTATTCCTGAAATGCTTTTTTTTAAAAAAAAAAAAAGAAGTGGAGGAAAACTGAAGCATACGACTGAAGGCTGACTCAGACAATACCCTTTCCACATTCAGCTAGTGCACAGAGAACATTTCTGTAGCATATACTTCAAAAAATGGCAATAAAAGTGCAGTACAGTTTAAGCAGAGATTTACTTTGTCATACTTTTAAAAGAAAAAAGAATTAATTGAAAGACTACAAATCTCACATGAATATAGTTCATATATATCTGTAAGAATTATACATGAGGCAAATAAAGGTCTCTATAAATTCTAGATATTAAAGTGTTTACATTAAGGAAGTTATTTATTGTAAAACACCCATACAAACACAAGGAATGGAGGAGGCACTGGAGAGGTGAAGGCCAGAAGTGATTCCTGGCAGAAATATGCAACTATTAAAAATTCCAGATTTAGTTAAGAAAAATAAAGATCCATACAGACAATGTCCAGGGAGTGGACTTTGCATATTTTCATGTAAATTGATGCAGGCAAACTAATTTGATGTCTGTGAAAACTTATCATCACTAAATCGATTTTGCATAAAATAGTGAAGGTTTTTTAGATACCATTCCTTCCCAGGTGGTTTTGTTTCATAGAGAAAAAGCTGCTGTGCAGCTGTAAGACAGTGCCTATATGTACAAGATGCTACAGAAATCCAACACCCTTTCATGTCATCATTCACAGGGAGAGAGTGTGCATTGGTGACAACATACTTGATAACCGGCTGAGTTGCTAACTGCAATAAAATTGTTTGGAACAGAAAGACCTGATATTTTTGTTATGCTGGTTCTTACAAAACCACTACTGCAGCAGAGTTGTGACAGTTGAAAATTTTTTTTCAAATTATGGCACTCTTAAGCGTGGAAACACTGAAATACAGAACAGTAAAAGAGCATCTGTTCTTGAAAGAAACAATTTATGAGTACAAATTAGAGTGTGTGTCTGTGTGTGTGTGTATGTATATACACGTTCTGCATATATAGACATATTATACTCACACTGAATTATTTTCACATGTAGCATACATGGCTACCAGCTGTAGCTCCAGACTACTGAGGTTTGTGCTGGGTCTCAGCTGCAGACTGAGCTGTGTTATACTACTGTCAAGGAATTCAAGTGAAATGCCCAGAAAGATAGCACATCCTTTCCTCTTGTACTGATTCATGCAGAAGGTAGTGATCACTCTTTTTTGCTGGGAACAGAAGTCAACATGGTGCTGCAAAGAGATTTCCAGGCAAAAAGATTGAAGTATTAAAAATCTTGAAAGTAAAATACTCAAAACCAATGTAATTAGAGGTGCAAGTTCAAACATACTGCAAATAAAGGAAAATATTAAACTTTTTAGTAACTCTTCTTGTCATGTCTAAGGAAGCCAATGCCATTATTATTAAAGGAATTGAAATGGAAAGGTGGCAGTGAGTGTTGGAGGAGAACCAAGTTTGCCACACTTGCTGAAACCCTTGCTTCATCTTGCACAAATGATAATTTCTTTCTGTAGTCTTCATGTGCTGAATTTTTTTAATCTAATATGAATAGACTCTGAATTACTAAACTTCATCTGGACAGAGTGGGAGCTGGTTTTCAAATTCCTGATGTGTATCCTTCATAAAGTTCTAAGCAACGAAACTTCAGCATTAATGAATTCTTTCCCATGATTAATTGAACTACTGCTTAGAGATTCTAGAACTTGGAGTGGCCCCCTAAAATATGCCAGGATGAAAAGGTAGTGAGGAAATTAATCATTCAGTTGGCAGAGCAAGGTCTAAAGATTACCCTGGAGGTATGATATTACCTATATGCAGGACAATGAGGAGAGGGCAAAATACTGCTGTGCATCAAGTGTCTTTAGCCCACAGTAAGTTAACAGGAAGCTATAACAGTATGTACTTATATAATCAAAGTTTATAACAAAGTGTATGCTTTGTAAGACAACAATACATTACACAGCAGTCAAATACTGACATTTTTAATTTTTTCAGTCCCCTATATAGTTATTTAATAATATTCTTCTAGAATAATATGTATGTGAACATTTGGAAATATGGGCACGTGTGATTAGTGCTGCATTTCATGCAGTGATCTCTTACCCTAATTGAGGAGTACAATTGGCATCAACTGACTCTATTGTGAATGGAGGAAACTACCTCACAAAAAGCATCTCATGAAAAGATAATGTTCTTAAGAAAGCATAATTCTGTAATGCCACCAACTATCTCAATATCACAGCGAATTGACTGTGTTAACTGTGTATGCATTTCTATTCAAACTTGCTTTTATTCTGAAAGGTGAACTTCTTGAAAGCAGATATTTGTGTGCCTACATATCTGCAGGCAACTGCAAACCAAAATGTGCTTCTGACAGTAAAATGAATAAGGTTACATCCCTAACCAAAGCAATGAGGTCTACACGTGCACAGTTCATCAAGCTGTACACCACAGTAGTGTGTAGTCCCTCTTGGGACTGTTAATGCAGGGGAGAGGTAAAAGGAAGCATTAGCTTATTTTAGTTTAGATACAAATTTTCTGAAAGAAATCTGATTTAGTAATGGCCCTGAACAGAGGAAACTGTTCCTAAAAATGACTCAGGTGACACAGGTTGCACCCCTGAATATATAGATCTTCTTGTAACTTGTTCTGGTAACTTTTACAAGCTCCATAATGAAGGGCAAAGTCTATGTGCCAGGGCAGTCCATTCTTGCTGTCCCCTAACTGCTTTTATCTATCTTATAGCCACATACCAAAAAACACCACCTCTATGTCTAAAATTAAGATCTCTTGTTCAAATGCTGGCATTTAGAAAGAAACAATCAGATATCAAACTTTTTCTACTGAACCCTGGCTTGGAAATGTATAGAAATCAGAGTTTAAAGAGTTTCCATTTTCCTTTAAATGTTGGATTTCTGAGTCAGACATCATTTCCAGGCTGAACCAACATTATGTCCAGTCTTACTGAGCTGTGGAATGACATGAGAAGCCTAATCCAGACAGGAAGATTAATTCATAAAATACCAAAATACATATCCCATCAGGCATTAAAAAATTAACAGGTTTTTGGACACAAGCCATACCATGTTCAACTGTTTGGCAAAATATTTAACTTTTCCCATGGGAAAAGCAGATCTCTCATCTCTTCCAAAACAGTTTTATTTTGTTTTGAAAAAGAAAGTGTAGGCCAGTATCTCTGTTACAGATAAAAATTATTGAAACTACTTCTCAGAGTTTGTGCATATGAATGGTGTTTCATTTTAAGCTCTTCTAGGGTTTGCATCTTTTGATTATATTTCCAAGTCTGTTACAAAAAGTCATCTAGAGGATCAGGACCTTATATTATAGCTAAACTCCAATTACTCACTTTTTATTGGTGCTCAACTCTCCTTAATAATGTCTAATTAAAATCCTAAATGTCTAATTAAAAAAAAAAGGTGGAGGGAAGACTCTTGCTTTTCTGTTTTGTTTTCATTGGGTTAAAGTCCACATAAAGTAATTTTAAAACAAAATTAAATTAAAAAAATAAGAAGACAAGTAATTTGAAAAGGCTGCATATACAAATATTAAATCTTCTCTTCATTAAAGTCAGTGCATCCTCTCTGGAATGGTTTTAAGCTACAGAAAATTATATCTAACATATGCTGTACAAAAAAATAACACAACGAGCTCACATTAACCACAGAAAGAAAAGACAGGCTGACCAGTCTCACTACTCACAGCAAGCTGAAATATGCTGATATACTAACTTCTCTAAAAACGTGTCCACAGGACTTTTCATGCCTGCAAATATACATTTTTTAAAATTGCATCTGCATAAAACCTATACTATTGGAGGCACCTGATCCATCTCTTGTTGTGTTACTTTTTCTTCTAAATATATATTGGCTACAAAATATTTCATAAGCAGACAGGGAAAAAAGAGTTGTATCAAATTTAATATTAAGAAATATGTTCATTATTATTCTTTTCTTCATCAAAGTTAGCACGCCTGTTTTAAACGTCTTTGCTTTTAAATATTTTCTAGTTTCTGCCTACATCTGCAACAAATTTGGCACATAATGTTCACAGCTTTGTATAAGACTCAAGTGCCTTGTATTCACACTGATGGAGGACATGATTGTGTACAGATGCTTATTTTCATTTTCCAAGTAATTTTTCCTTTTTTATCCAAACTTCTTTTGGCAGTGTTCAAAGTAGAAAAGGGGTTGAGAGGTGAAACAAACTAAAAAGGGTGGAGCCTTGGAAGGAATTACATGGAATATATGTGAAATAAACATCTGAAAATACAACAATCTACTGCTCAAAAACTAGTTAAAATTGCCTACTCCTATTTACATGCCTGGGGAGACTCTATGTCAGTAACCAACATAGGATCCAGTCATCTGAGTGGCTGACAGAACTTGGATTTCACCATGTCCTAGTGCAGGGCCCTTCAGGTCCCAATCTTCCTATTACTAAACAGCTTTACTTTTGACTGTGCATTTATTTTGTTAATGGGACAAACAAATTATGAAATACAGATGAGCATGTGCAGTTGGACAGAGAACCAGTCACACCAACAACTGAGCGGGTTCAGGCAGGAACCAGCCAGAATCCACACCCTGGCATTTGGCAGTATCCCTGTGTCACACAACAACTTGTGTAAATGCTGAAAAAGTGAATAATGTTACAAGTCTGGATTTAATGCTAGAGATCTTATGCTAGGAGACAATTTTGGACTGCATGGTGCTGAGATCTGTACTGCATTTTCTGCATTGGAACAGCTTGTCTCAGCCCTTCACAAAAGAGGCACAACATTTTCCACTCATCACTTTGGTTAGAACAAGACCAATAGGAAAACTGCTCTGGGGTGCCCTGAATTTTAATGTATTAGATCATATGAGGATCTACAGAACTTCAGAAATTCTTAGTGCTCTTAAAACTAAAGACTTAACTAAAGACAGCCTAAAATGGAACCCCAGTGCCTGAATACCAGGTAAACAAACCCCACAAACAAGTTAGTCTACAATACTATATATATTTTTTTCTATCTGCAAAAATGGCAGGAAAGACCCATCCTGAGACAGGATTATTATCAGATATTTACTCAGACTGTGGATGAAGGTGGCTGTCCTCACTTCAAAGGTTTATGAAATTCAGGGTCCCAAGGAGAAAGGGAATGATATTGAGACATGCCCTGCTTCCTGTTTCACAAACCTCCTTGCTTTTGGCATTGTTTTCCTTCTTATATTCTCAGTTTGGACCTTTTCAGATTTCATGGAAAGCCACTACCTAGTCAGAGCATGGAAAATATTTGTGTTACAGTCAGAGGTTTGAGGAAGTCTTGGAAATTCATCAGCAGTACTCAACTTTTATTGCCTTCGTTTTTTCTTTTTTCTTAAAAAAATTCTCATAAACTACACATCTGGCTGAAGTGCTCATCTCAATTACTAGTTCTCCACAGCTTCCTGTAAACAGAAGAAAATTCTTATTCAGGCCAGAACTTGTCCAGCAGAGTTCAGACTCTTACAAAAAAATTCTAACCAAGGTCAAGAAATACAGAGTCTGTGAAGGCAGTTTGAAAGTAAGTCAGTAGACCTGAAGGTGATGGATGACATCTATGGGTACCTGTCCTCTGGTTACTCTTGGAAGAATAAGTTTATATCACAGTTGTCAAAGATGAAGCCTTAGTTTAAGGAGTTCATGCTAATCAGGCTATGACTGACATTCTCCTTGGGTCTCCTCCAGTCACTTAAGCAGAGAAACTCCACATGAATCTAAGACACCGAGGAATCACAATTGAGGAGAAATTTAAACTGATTTATTTGCAGATTGTTTGGCAATTTTTACTGACATTTATTCTATAAGAGCTGATTTCATGCTTATTGTTTTACACTAACAGGTCACCTCTTTGCCACAGGTCTGCTTAAACATGCAGACACCATGCAGGAACTCACAAAGATATGCGTCTCCTTGGGAGCTATTAGCTCTCTGTTGTGCCATTTCTTATATCAGCAGATCCTTGCTCCTCTTTCCTCCTCCCAGCCTTTTTCTGAAACCTGAATCTACTTTGCAGATTGACATGGGTTGAATGTGATGTCTGCAGTATACAGAGCCCAGAGAAAGAGTCCTCAGACCTTTTCTGTCCTACAAGTATCAGTAGGTATGGCTGGTTCAAGGCCCTTCTGAGCTTTTGAAACCATGAGCTGCTTTTTCTGGAGTCATTGACTTAATGTTCCTGTTTGACTATTTCTACAGTTAATAGCTTAACCCCATCCCTGCCAAAACCAGCAGGTAGATGTTGCTTGGAAGCAATTAATTCCTTTATCTTGCATATCATGCTACCCTTATTTAATCCAGATAACATTTTTACTTGCCCATGAGTTGGAATTATGAAAGTGTGCTTTCACAGAGGGTGGCTTGTTGGTTTTTTTCTTGTTTTAAATATGGATTTGGTCATCAAAAATACCCCAAACTCTCACTGAATTAAATTACTTCTGATTTAGGAAGAAATGAACACACACAGGGAAAGACACATCTGGAAAATACAGGAAATGCAATTCAAGTACTCTGAGTAGATGGTTCAAGTTACTTTTCCCAGGTAATTATTCTCTTGCTCCACTTCTACTTACAGACATTTAGTAACTGCAACTCACGATGTCAAGACCTTTATAGACTTAGAACAGAAATATAAGTATTTTCAGCCTGTGAATAAGCATGCATACCTTCAATTTGCCATGTATGCCAAGAAAACATCTCTGGTTTCTTTAAGAAGAAGGCAAAGGAAAGAAATTTTTACCTGGTTTGCCTGAAAACAAATTTGTCTTCTGACTCCATATATTCTTCTGGTCCTCTAAATTACATAGAGTTCAATTTGAACAATCTGTCTCCTAACAGTAAGTTTTCAATCTGCCAGCTTTTCACACCATTCTATTGCCTTTGGTCCTCTGTATCCTTAAGAAATTTGGCTAATCCATTACATATTTTGGATTGCATAGCTATGCTACTGCAAAACCAGTTTGTATGGCTAATCTAAATTTTGGATTGAACAGCTATGCTACTGCAAAACCAGTTTGTACTCATACCTACCTTTGGCAGTTTCCCATGTATGTTTCCATTTTTCACTAAATGCAAGTCCAGTGAAAATACCTGCATTCAGTTTTTCAATCAAATTTTGTATTTCCTGAAATACTGTAGACTAGTGGTACCTCATCACCTACCCTACAGGACTCCTAAATTTTGGATTGAACAGCTATGCTACTGCAAAACCAGTTTGTACTCATACCTACCTTTGGCAGTTTCCCATGTATGTTTCCATTTTTCACTAAATGCAAGTCCAGTGAAAATACCTGCATTCAGTTTTTCAATCAAATTTTGTATTTCCTGAAATACTGTAGACTAGTGGTACCTCATCACCTACCCTACAGGACTCCCAGTTCCTAAGACATGCATCAGAAAGAATCATGTTTGCCTTAAGCTAGAGCTAAATATTTCAGTTCTCTATTTAAAACGTCAAGTAATTAGAAAAGAGTCACAGAAATCAATCTGTATTTGAAAATAATTCAACAGTCTGTGTGTGGCAGAGGCAAAATTTTGTACCATGAGGCTTTGTTCTGCATCATAACTGTAACCACAATCCTCAAATATATCCCAGAGCAAGTTTGTGTGAGTCTGAGTCCAGTCTCCTGTAAAGGAAGCTAGTCCTTGTCAAAGATGCCTTTAATGCCCTGTTGAAGTCAAGTTGTTATTCTATGGTGATAATCCAGGTGTGAATTTTTGCACTTACTGATTTATCTTGCCTTAAGTCCCATCAAGCATGAATAGAAAATGAGGTCCTCCATTCCATCTTTGTTTCTTCCATAAATATATCCCTAAATCTCCTACAGCCTTCCCTTCCCAGAGGGTTGGGTTCCCCTTCCCTTTGCAGGAGCCCTGGGACAGGACCCTCCACTCTTGCCTCTTGCTCATCTATTTCTTTGCCATTGGCAGGCAGTCGGCTAAGAAATCAGCCCAGTGTTTAGCATTATTCCCCTTTCCCCTCTGGGACCAAGCTGAGCTGAGTTCCTGTGCCTCTGCAGGGAAGGATAATGTTGCAGGAAATCAAGAAGGGATTTTCTTGCAGTGCTCCAGATAAAGAGCAGGCAGAGACTACCAGTCTCAGCATCTGCCCTTTTCAAAAGGAACCAGCCATAAGGCCAACAAATCTAAGTCAATAGTCATAGCAGTCCCTTCCCCAAGTGTCAGCTGTGCTCATATGCGTTTCACAAGCAATGGAAAAAGGCAGGATAAGAACTCATTGCAGTCCCATATCCTCATTTATTTTGAAGTCCCAGTTTCTCATTTTGTGTTGGCCTCCTGGTTTCTAAATTTGAACTCTGTTCAGTCACAACAAACAATGTGATCCTAAATAATTCAGTAGCAAAAGGCCCCTGTTGAGAAGAATGAAGCTGCTTGAAAATAAGAACATACCTGCAATTTCTTTCACATCTTACCTTAGAACAATCATCTCTATTAGCAATAGCTGTATTTCATGAGCTTTTAACATTTTTGCCTCTATTTTTTTGTGGCTTCCTGAAGTTGCCACTACTGTGTTAAGATTCAAAACACAGCACAATAACCATGCAGTATTCTTAGGATGCCGTGGGTAGGGGTTTTCTCTAACTAATTTTTTAGGAGCTCACAAAACCCCAGCAGTTCAACATCTGCTGGTCCTGCAGCTCCACAAAGGTACCGATCTTATGCCAACAAATACATCACTGCTGAAGTAAATACCTGACTTAATCCACTCCATCAAGAAACAGAAAAGCTGTGCATCTCTAACTATTATGGATTTTCTTACTGTGAACAAAAGACAATTAATACATTTTAGGTGTATATGCATAAGCAAATGCTTATACACAACCACCAAAATAGTCAGAAATCAATTTTTAATTTACGACTTACTGAGTTTCAGAAAACTGGAGAAAAGTGTGATGGTATTTAGTTTAGCATTCAAAAATACCAGAACACACCTAGTTTACATTCCTAATATTTGATATATACATTTGCAGATCCAGCTTGTATCTGCATGCTGGAAGCTTTGCATTGAAATTATTGAAAATCCTACCCACAGTTCTTGCTATTTTGATACTGACCCATGACTGTGTATAAATGTAAGCATTCTTTTTAAAAAAAAGGCCTTACATGAGTTATGAATTTGAGAATTCTGAAAAATAAATGCAGAAGGTCTGAAATAAAAACAAAAATTTTATATTAGATTTTTGATATTGAAATTTTATTACTTTTCCCAAAATCAAATTGTACCAAATGTTTGTAAAAATAGCTGTGTTAGAAACTGACTATGTTAGCCAGGACTTTGCTGGATGAAGTGCTATATTACCAGAGACTCTATTTGATCCAATTCATGGTCACACCGAGGCCAACACTTAAAGCCCTGCTCACTTCACAGGGACCAGAACTCAGCACACAGACTTTGTTAAAATGTCCTTGTAGGTCCCTTAATGTTGTTATAAAATATTTTTCCAGAAATTACCTTTAACATTCAGTAGCAAGTGACATGAGCTGAATAAATGTAGTTAACTAGCCTTGGCTTATTGAAGCATTTTAAGACTGATTATTTTTTTTTGATTTTTTTTTTGGTTTTACCTTTTCAAATGAAGGAAAGATATCAGGTTGATTTGGTCTGTCTTTAAACTCTGCTCTCTGTGCATTTGCACCTTTTTCTTTTTTTTTCTTTCCACTAACATCTGGAAATGAGCTGCAAGAGGCTGTTTTCCCCACATGAAGCAGCAGAAAGTTCTTTCTCAGCCAAAGAATCCCCAGCCACTGCTGAGGGCACTTCAGATACTGTTGCTTAACCTATGAATCTCCATAGGCAAGGACTAACTTATGCCATCCTGGGAGAGCTGCATTTGTCATGCAATAGCTCCTTATTCCCACTGTGACTTGCAATGAGCTGTATCCCCATCCCATCAGGTATACTTGCCTGTAAACAACAAATTCAACCTGGACTTTTCCCATACCAGCCTTTCATTAGCTGTCACAGCCTCCCTTTAATTTCATCTGCTTGATGCACCAGTAGTGTCCATTTAAAAAGTCACTTTCTATTCACTGGCATCTGGCCAAGGATAACTATTGCTTTCTAGCTACAGTGCAGATCATATTAAAGGTGCACTCTCTCATGACTCTTATGAAAGCAATCACTGTTGGAACCACCAGCTTTTCAGAGCTGCCAGCAAATCATAATGGAAGGCACACTGAGAGAGGGAATACATAAAAACAAAAGAGCAGCCACTGCCAGCAATTAAAACACTCCAGGCTGGGCACGACTGGCAGGCCAAAATAAAGGCTGGCTGCCACCGTGGTGTGACCAGACCTGAGAATTGCTACCAAGTATCCCATAGCACTGCATGCTTTCAGGCAGGGAGGTTTCCACTGCAGTGTATCTTCTGAATAGATACCACTGTCTTTCCATCTCTCATTTTAAGAATAGGAGAAAATTGTTCCTTCCATGACAGACCTACTGATCTAATTGCCATTTTATAAGACATCCAAGTGACAGTTCCTGATTCAACATTAAGACATCCTGAATATATTCCTTCCCATACACAGCTAGGAAGGAACAACAGAAACAAAATGTGCCAATGAGAACATTTAATTTGCATCTCTGCTTATTGACATTTCCATAGCAACTTCATTAGGAAGTCATTCATTTTAATGCTCCTGCTTATGTTTTGTTCACAAATTCTTGCTCAGTCCTTTTTCCAGTGGTGGTAATTTTCAGGAAGGCTTTTCTTGGTACGAATCAAAGAAGTCACTCAGAAACAGAATGACAAAGCCTGGAGATCTATATTTTTCACTACTAAAAAAAATAAGGAATGGCTCAGAAACAGAATGACAAAGCCTGGGGATCTATACTTTTCACTACTAAAAAAAATAAGGAATGTGTTTGGCTTACCTTTGGGGAGTATTATACGGACCATGATTCATGAAGGAGTTTAAGCACATGCTTCACTCCATCCAAGGCAGGGCTTTAACCTACTTGACTCTTACCTGAGTAGGCATTAGCATGAGCCAAAATGTGTTCCTGAATCAGGGCCTTAAAACATCTGTCAATCATCACTTACTATACAGGTCTATGAAGTATTAATGCACCAAGGCCAACACAATAAATAAATGAAGCCAATAATGTACAAACTGTTACAGGCAACCAAAGTAATTCAAAACATATGGGTTTTCTCATGATCATAAACTCTTAGCTTTTGTATAGTATATATACATCAAGGACTTTCCTGTTATTCAAATATCTTGGTAATCATCCCACCTCAGTAACTGAAAATGTTGCACAAAATCCATAGGCCTTTTTAAGCCTCTTGGGTTAAAGTCAACATTTGATCTTGTAAAGGAAACCTAAATCATATTCTCTGGAAAGTCTACTCTTTGTATTTACAAAATATAAATATTTTTTCATCATTGGTCCAAAGAGCTAAAAATGTATAATGAAATCTCTGAAAATTTCCTATAAAGAAGAAATTGTATGGACAGCCCTGCAGGGAAGCAAATAGCAACACAACTAATGCAATTTCTCTCTTTGAATTTATCCTGCTATCTAAGATGAGGAGATCCAAATTCTTTCCCCAAATGATTTAGCTGGGAACAGACTCAAATTAACAGATGGCAAAAGCCAATCTCATTACAGAATGAAACAGATAAAAGCAGAAGTCCAGTATCTGAAGGATAAGGAGAAAACATAGATTAAGATATTTAGATGTCCCTTCAAACCACCTACTGCATGCAGCCTGGAGAAATATATGCATATATATTTTTATATGCATATAAATCAATAAAGAGCTATTTTTATAAAAAGATCCTATACTTTTACGTGTGTGCTATATTTGACTGTATGTTCTCAAGCTAAAAAGAAAAATGAAATTTAAGACATCTACTGATCTAACACAGCATGTTTAGATGTCCCTTCAAACCACCTACTGCATGCAGCCTGGAGAAATATATGCATATATATTTTTATATGCATATAAATCAATAAAGAGCTATTTTTATAAAAAGATCCTATACTTTTACGTGTGTGCTATATTTGACTGTATGTTCTCAAGCTAAAAAGAAAAATGAAATTTAAGACATCTACTGATCTAACACAGCATGAGGACACAGGAGTGTGTGCTATATTTGACTGTATGTTCCCAAGCTAAAAAGAAAAAGGAAATTTGAGACATCTACTGATCTAACACAGCATGAGGACACAGGAGATTGTTAGACTTGTTGTTGCTTTTGAGATATGCAATCCACTAAAACAAGGTAGTAGCATAACTGCTATAAATGTGGGGATTTGTGTTTAGTCATTTTTCCCGTACCTTGTGCTTTCTGAAGTGCAGCAGTTAAGCAGGATGAGGCCTTAATCTACATTAATACACAACTGCAAATCAAACACTCCTGAAGAGCTGCAGTGATCTTTCTTCTGAATTAGAAATTGGTTCAAATTGAATGATCCAGATCTAAAACCAAAAAATCTGTTTCTTCACACAATAAAATCTCTCTAAATATAGACAACACTTGAATTCCTCTTTCCAGTAGGTGTCAATCCTGGGATAAAATCCTAGGGAAAATGATTTCTTCCACTCTTGATGTACAGCAAATGTTATTTTATACTGAAAGTGTGAACATAGCACTAATGTGAGACATAGAAGAGCACTGCTTAGTTCTTTCAAAGAGTACATGCTAACACCTGAGGACTTCTTGGAACACTGCTTAACAACTGACACAAAATAAACTCAGAAAAACTATTCCAACAGTGTTCCCCACCTCTTTCACTTTCTCTGAAATGTTACGGTTAAAAAATTGCTAGAATATTCCTGCTTTGATTTATTTATACTCTCCCATTGCTTATAACTACCTAGTCATGATTCATTCTAGCTTCACAATGTTTCATCAGTCATATCAACTCACAGCACAGCTGTATTTCAAGGAGAGATTTACATAGAGGGCACCAAATTTCCCAGTACCAAAAGGCAGGATGTGTCCTACGTGCACATTCCACTGAGGCTTCAAGGTCATCTGGTGTGGGGGTTTTCTTCTCCAACAAAGAGAAAAGAGGGGAAAAAAAGAAAAAAAAAAAGGAACAGCCTGCTCTGGGACAAGGTCACTTGTTTTCTCATTTTTGACACCAAAAAATGCACAGACTGCTCTGGGACAAGGTCACTTGTTTTCTCCATTTTGACAGCGTTTGACATTTATGCAATTTAAGTATAAACTGCGTGACATTATTCTATGACACAGTAGAACACGTAGCAAGAATTTATGCTCTCATCTGACATAATCTAGGTGCTTGGTTTTAAGCTAAGAAAAATATACACTGATGAACCTACTTAGAATATGATGCCTCCAGAGAAGGTATTTTCCTGCCTTGAATCACTTTTATCACCACCTGATTATGACAGTTGCTATTCAAAGGGCAACTCACATTCAGAAAAAATCTATCACATATCTTGTGGTTTGGTAATTATCAATGAATGCATGCTGATTCTACTGTAGAAATCATTATGCTAGAAGAACAAGGAGAAAACAAAATAGATGAATGATCAAATGAAAATTGAAAACAATTAATTTTATCTCAGAGGACGTATAGGTATAATGCAACCCAGAGGAAGGTTGTAACTTGAATTAAAAATGGAGCTTGAACAGAGTAAAACATGAGCTAATCATGAATTTACCTGTAGATTTCCAGTGACCTTCAGTATAAACTTAATTTCCCCATACCTTATCTGTAGGAAGAAGGTATTTATTTTCTCACACCTGAAGCTTGTTTTGCCCCTTGAAAACTGTGTGGAAGCACTGAGCTGCAGGAAGAGAAATCTCATACACAACATAGCATGACTAGTCCCTGCAGAGAGCCTGAAATAATCTATGCAGTGCTACCCATGAGTGAACATAGGCTCAGGTTCACTGTGCTGTGAGGCTCGGGCAAGTCTCCTTTCTGCATCCACTCTGTTCACATTTGAGCTCTTGCATCTGATTTTCCTCAAGCTAGCAGGTTGGGAAAGCAAATCTCTCAGCCTGACTTTAGCCTCAAGCAAAGTGCAAGTCACAATGTCAAGAGCACAAGCAAATAAAGATTTCCAAGAATAGCATTTAATGCAATTTTTAGAACTTTCTGTTGCAAAACAAAAAAACAAAACAAACAGTTAGAAATGCATTTAAAATAGATATGCATTTAAATTTTATGAAATTAAATTTTCCTTATAAAATTTTACACCGTAATAAAACTATATATTATAAAAACAGTAACAAAAATTGA
>NW_008649768.1:0-7030 GCF_000695815.1 Acanthisitta chloris
CAAGCCTGCGAATATTTATCCATATTCTGAAATTTAGGAATTAGCAGCGGTGTTTGAAGTGCAGGAGACCCGGGAGAAAAATACTTCCCATGTCTTCTGGTTGTCATCATGTTTGCTTTAAATACCCTGAATATAGGACCTTTTTTTACATAATTCCATTTAACTTTCTTCGAATTGGTGGCTCTTCCAACTTTTTCCACTGGGTGCTACTCTGAGTATTATTGAAATAATATTTCATATTCTTCATGCTTCATTGATACCTTGTTACAAAGAGCTTTTTAAGAGGTGGAAATAAAAGGCTGCGGAGAAGAAAGTGCTCTTATTTCCTGAATAGGAATCTAGAAATAACTGAAGCTTATTTTTAAAAATTATTATTATTTCTACTGTGTTTAGGGCTGAGAATTAAGCAAATACATGCGTATTTCATTTGGAGCTATAGTTACACGTGTGACTTCAGAGAAGACAGCAAAAGTTGTCTGCACTTTTAAATACTGTAATGCACACTTAAGTTTGGTTTTAGTTAAGGGATGTGTCTTCTGAAGGTGAACAAGGGTGGGTCGTACCTGGATTGAAAAGCTTATTACACATGCCCTGATGGGATTAAAAAATAATTCTTTATAAATATTAAACCTTGCCCTGAAAAATGTGTGTGAATAGGACAAAAGCACTTATGGAGCTGGTGGATTAACTTTTTAAATACGTCTTTGCAAAGGAATAAGAATTGTGTGAGGATTCTCAGAGCTCTTGGGAGTTGTTTAGTTATTTCTCTTTTTTAGGTTTTGTGGGCTTGGGATATATAAATTTTCCTCGTGTATTCTCAAGTATTTACAATGAAATGCTCTAGGAAGTCAATGAATAACGTTCAATATGTGCCTACCTGTTTAAACAGTTGGGCTCTGAGCCCTGAGGGCTTAATTATGCATCCGTTAATACAGATAACAAATACAGTGTGTGTTTTTGCTTACTATTAGTAGTGTTTGTACAAAGCAAATTTTTGGCTAAGGTGTTTAACGAGGGGAAAAAAAGAAATTTAGTTATAAAATCCAATATGTATATACCAGGAATGTTTATTAGTTGGGTTTGGCTGTAGATAATGTAACAATCAGAAACAGGTATGATGTTTTGATTAGTCAGTCTTTAAGCCCAGGATGTAATACTAAAGGAAATAAGCAGTAATAGGCAACCTGATCACTGAGCTTTTCCTGGGATAATTACAATACATGAAGGCTTTTAAGATCTCATGAGGACATCACACATGAAAGGAGGAGTGATCTGACTGTGTGAAAAGTTTGTCTAGAATTCAAAAAAGCACATTTGGTTCAAGGTCTTCTTAAACACATAGCTATTGGCATTGATATTTGGTAGTTCAAAGAGTCATGTCCAAAACATTTTGCAGATACAAAGCAGAAGAAAACTTGGGAGTGTAATTTAGGAGTCTCTAATTAGTTGCTATGGGATATAGAGAATGAAACTATTTTTTAAAGAAAATCTGGAAAAGTGTCTGTACTGTGAAGCCTGTTGTATTATGAATGCTGAACTGTTTATTCGCTGTGAAACTAGACTCAAGGCAATGTCAAAAATATACTCTAGGAAATCTTATTAGTGAAAGCTAAAATCAAAAAGAAGATAAAGATTGAATGCATTTCTCTTAATTGCCAGTGTTTCTAGGAAATTTCAAGCGGGAATAGTAGTGCAAGGATTTTAACTTTCAGTGGTGTAACCACTTTTGTAGTACCTTTCATATTAAGCATTTTAGAGTGGTTTTTAAAAGTGCTTTTATGCTTTGTATGGTTCTGTACCATATGTTTTGTATTTAATTCTTTGAATGACCACTGAAGTGCAGCCAACTTTGGGTGAATGTGGCAACTGTTAACTAGCGCTTAGCAACAGTGCACAATAATCAAGACGGGAAGTGAGGAAGAATACCATGTCTAATTGAAACTACAGGGGGCATTTAGCTAGGTAGGACATAATTAACAAAACATGGAGCTTGGACATGATATTAAGGCATCACATCTTGACTCTCTTTAAAAAAAAAGGTTGCAAAATCATTGATGTGAAAAAAACATTTCAGATTTTTGGCATTAAACCTCGAATGGCTTCTGTGAGATGTAGGTGTTTTGCCTATTCTGGCATAATCATTTCTCACACATAATGCAAAGACACATTTGCTTCTGAAACAGCATCATGAGAAGGACTGTTAGCAAGACCAACAAATGAAGGAGTAATAAGCCTTGACATTCTGACAATCACATCTTTTAGAGAATTAGTCCCATGAACTGGAGTTCATTAGATAGTAAGCAATTAAGATATCTCTAATATTCTGGAACAGATTATATTGGCAGTCATAAAACAACACCAAATTTTCACAATTAATGTGTTGTTTTCTCTAAGAATCATTGGCTTTCTTCAAATCCTGTCTTGTCATTACATTCCTTGAAGTGGTGAGGAAGGTATTGCTTGTTCAAAAAGAATATGTTCAAAATACTGATGCCTAATGTAGTTCCAGTTCTACTTTTTAAAAATTCCAAACCTGAGCATTTTGTTTCATGCTCTGTTTGGTGTGGGCATGCATTCATGGACCAGTTTTATGCCTTATATATCCCAAATGCATCTTGTTTCTATGAACTCTGAAAATATCCTTGTTTAATAAGGGGAGAACTAGTAAATTAAGTTTCAGTGAGCCATTGCAAAGCCTTATCTGCAACTTTGTGCAGTACTTGTATGTTAATGGATTTGAACTTGCAGGTAGGTAGTGGAGATGACCCAAAATCAAGGAGCTGTTCTGTGAAGGTGCTTGTAGTGTTAAACTATCCGGTAGCATTAGACTCTTGATAATTAAATAGTATAATTAATGTTTTTATAATCCTGAAGAAAAATTGCAGAATGTCTGTTGGGGAAACTTGTAGATGACAGAAATTTGGAATAGTGTTTATTCATGATGGTGAGAGCCAAATTTTGTACACTGTTGTTGTTGGCTGGGAAGTATCAAATTGAAGTATGGAGTTCTTATAGAAACGACAGGCTGGATCAATGGGCCAAGGCCAATTGTATGAGGTTTAATGAGGCAAAGTGCTGAGTCCTTGCACTTGGGTCACAACAACCCCGTGCAATGCTACAGCCTTGGGAAGAGTGCCTGGAAAGCTGCTTTGTGGAAAAGGACCTAGGGATGCTGATCAACAGCTGGCTGAACGTGAGCCAGCAGTGTGCCCAGGTGGCCAAGAAGGCCAGTGGAATCTCGGTTTGTATCAGAAATAGTGTGGCCAGCAGGACCAAGGAGGTGATTGTCCCTCTGTACTCAGCACTGGTGAGGTCACACCTTGTGTACTGTGTCCAGTTCTGGGACCCTTACTTCAAGAAAGATGTTGAGGTGCTGAAGTGAGTCCAGAGAAGGGTGGCAGAGCTGGGGAAGGGTCTGGAGCACAAGTCCTATGAGGAGCAGTGGCAGGAGGTGGGATTGCTTAGCTTGGAGAAAAGGAGGCTCAGAGGGGACCTTAGAGTAGGTTCTTGTGAGGTGGGGGGTCAATCTCTTTTTGCCAAGTAACAAGTGATAGGACAAGAGGAAATGGCTTCAAGTTCTGCCTGAGGAGGTTTAGACTAGATATTGAGAAAAATTTCTCCATGGTTGTCAAGCATTCTAAACAGGCTGCCCAGGGAGGTGGTTGAGTCACTGACCTTGGAGGTATTTAAAAGCCATGTAGATATGGTGCTTAGGGACATGGCTTAGTGATGGACTTGGCAGTGCTGGGTTAATTGTTGGACTTGATCATCTTAAAGGTTTTTTTTTAACTTAAATGGTTCAGTGATTCTGTGATGCTCAAATGTAATTTGGTTTGGTTTGGATGACTCCTGAAACCTGGTCAACTGGTTTCTGTTGTTGTATTCTGTCATACAGTGATGTCACAACTTCTGTGAAATTCTTTTGGGACATGAGAGGCCATAGAGAATTGTGTGAATTACTACTTTTGTTGAAGTGTATTTAATCTAATTCTCATAAAATTAGCATTATAAGTTCCATGGCACGTCAGAGGTTTAATAAAATAAAAACGTATTCCTTATCTAAAAATCTTGCATGATACACTGTCAAATGCTTTGTTTAATTTGCATCTAATTTTTTTAGCAGTTATATTACAGAAACTCATAAAATGTTCACTAAACATAAAAGATAGCAAGAACTGTGTGTTGTGACATAAAGTCACCAGAAGAGTAAAATGGTAGGGAGCAGCCTGAGTCAGAATTACAAGATCTGATAGAAACCTTCAATTAATACTCCTCACGTAAAGCTTTAGAGAGGTTATGTTGAGATAGTTTTTTGAACTGATGGAGCTATGAACAGCAAAACAGTGTGGGCAGACCGAAGATATTGTTACTTAAGAGATTACCAGACATCTGTCGTACTGGTTCCATGAACAAGCCTGGAGTGACTAGTTTTATAAAATGCTGTGCAGAGATTCTCCTGTTTTCTGTCTCCATCATCATCTGTAATTAGCTCTTTCCAAGACCCTTGCCATGATCTGACCAGAACACTTTGAGGCTAGTGAGAAAGTTAGTTACTGAATGTAACTGTGGTCTGAAATACCCTCTACTAATAGTGTTCTTTTTCTTTTTTTAAATGAAGACTCATCTGTGCATCTCACCAAAAGTAACAGGACTTCCCTAGAACATACAGCGTGAAGTTGTTAGATAGCTGACTGTTTGAAACTGTTGAACATTTTGCTAGCACTCCTGTCCTTTTGGACCAATTTCTGCTGCACCTTCTTCCACAGCACTGATTTCTGTGTTGAATGGAATGTACAGAATTAAAACTTCAGCAAAATCAATAGCCTTCTTTGGAAGACCATTTAGGTTGCTGTTTTTCCCCTAATGCCATACAAGATTTGAATTTGGCCTCATAAACAAGTATTAGTGTGTGTATGAAACATTTTTCCTCTAATGTTCTGCAGATTTGTGAGATGGCAGGATTACCTCTCTTTTAGAATGCCACGTCCGATTTCAAAACTTGCTTTCTTAGAGACTCTCATGTCTCTAGATATAAGGAAACCTAAGGGGAATTTTTCTGGGAGTTTGATGGTTAAATTGTTCTTTCGATTTGGTAGAATTCCATCCCCTTCCCACCACCACATTTATTTCCAGCTGTCTTTAAAAAGATAGTGACAGCTCATATGCAGTTGTAATGCCAGTGCTCTGTGAGTCTGCATATACTGTGAGTTGCGTGGTCTCTTGCTTGTTGTGTTATCAGTTGAGAGTAATTAGTAGAGTGTTTGGAAATTGCTGTGTGCCTGATCCTCCACTATCTTCTTTGTAAAGAGGAAACACTTTTAAAGTGTGAAGTGGCACAAAGTCCTGGGCTTAATGAGATCCAAGCTCTTTGGAGCTTCCTCCATCATATCCACTTGAGAGAAATGTAAGGAAAAGCATATCTGAAGAGCTGAGTTCAGCTGCTTCTGATGATGTAAGGAATCTGGGCAACTACCTCTTTACACTGGAGTCGCTGGTGAAACAGGAGCATTCACAGCAGAGTTTCATGAGCATTACTGTTGTCTACCCATGCTACTGATGTTAGAGGATGAAGAGTGTATGGGACAAAACCTTGTCTTGGTGTCTGTCAGTTTGAGATTTTCAGAGAGCCAAGTTCTCCATTCCCTGTCCTGAGCCTTGTGTTCTACTGCTGGTATAGTACTTCATCACTATTAGGTCTGTACTTACTATCTCCTTGGTGATAAGGGGTTGGTTGTAATGTGTTTCACAGCATACAGTTTCATCTCAGTCTTGCTGTTGAGGAGAACAAGTCATATACTGCTTTAGTTCCTACCTCATGGACCATCTCCCTGTGGCTTGTCAGGAAGCCTCCCAAATTCTCTGTTGCTTTGGGGCCTTAGGTGACTTTATTCTCCTGCCCTTTTACACTTTCAGTCCACTTTGAGAACAGCTGTTTGATAAAAGTGCAGTCTTGTAATTTCTTGAAACCACTTAGATGGAATCAAATTCTTAGTGCAACTAGGTGATTCCTTTGAGAAGATTGGGATTTAGGTCTTGATTTTTACAGCTACAATGCTTTGCATCAAGAAGAGGGAAAGATCTTCCTGCTAGTCATGTTGTATGTGACATTTAAGAACATGGTGGTTTCTTATTCTTGTAAAAAATGTATTAGTATAGATGAATTATAGATCATAATCTCTTGGAGGGAAATTTCTGGCTGTGAGAGCCATAAGAAATTAGGTGGATTAGCCAAGTGAGCAGTACCAGCTCACACAGGAGCAATTTGAAGAAAACCTAAGGAGAAGGGTGGCAAAGGCATCCAAGAACACTTGAATGGCTTGGATAGAGGCATACAAAACTACGGATGGGGTATTTAAAGCAGATATTCAGATTGAAAAATACACATATCCTCACAGTCCTTTTTGCAGCAGTTTCAGCAATTTTTGAAAATTAGTTCCTGCCATTTTTAGTTTTTTTTCAGCACTCGTTACCAGGCCTCTCGAGGAGGATGAAGGGGACACCAGAAGTTCTTCGCATGTCGTTGATGTGCCACTAGTAATGTTATTCAAAACAGTATGCCTTGGAAGCTCTCAAACAAAGGCCATCACCAAAAAAACCCACTTTAATTTTAAAGAGCAGATGTGACCTTGTGGCATAAAAGCCTGAGAGAAGAAAATGAAAAAGCATTCTTGTGGCTGCTCTTAGCTATCATAATGAACAGTGTTTGCTTGCTGTTGTTTTATAGAGAGGTGCCTTGTGCCTGGTGGCTCTGCAGATGAATGCTGAGTTTTCATGTGCAGCACAGCTGCCTGGCTTACTTTCAAGCTTGGCTTTGGGGTGATTCCAGTTGTGATGTGGATGTGGTGTAGAAAGAGGGAGGCTGTGCTTGCAGTAGGAGTTAAGCATTCCTCTACACAGTGCAGTGTAGGTTTTCAGCTCCATTTGCTGTCACTGTAGTAGATCCATTTCTGATTATGTGTTAAGGCCAGACAGATTAACTGCCAAGTTGAACTTGCGAAGTTGCCTGTGTGTGTTGCCAGGGTTCCTCCTG
>NW_008649768.1:7048-44439 GCF_000695815.1 Acanthisitta chloris
ATTCAGAACACTTGAAAATTCATCCTAACATTTGTTGCTTTGTCTGTTTGAAAGCAAAAAACCAACAACAAAACAAAAAACCAGCAAGCAAACAAAAAAACCCAAAGCAAAACAAAAAAAAAATCCCAAACAACAGAACCAGGTTTGCTTTTGATCACCATGTTTCAAGTATGCTGTCCCAACAGTGTAACAAATGAGAATTGGATCTGGGACTTAGTATCAGTAAAAGACAGTATTCTTCCAGATGCTTTTAAATTGAATTTTCCTGTGAAAATGGGCTTAACTTTGAATTCAATAACATGCTCTTCATGGTCTTAGGGCTGAAAAAGAGAGAGGAATGCATCAGATGCTGCATAGTTCTGATACTTCTGATGTCTGATGATACTGATATCTTAAGCTTGTGTTCTCTATTCTGATTCACTATATAAACAGGTACAGCATGAACCTCAGTGTATAACCTTGACATGACTCGATCTTTGCTTTGCAAGTCACCAGTGATTTGTCCAAATTGCAAAAACTGCATGTTGGGAAACAGATAAAGTATTTGCTTCGATTAAAACATTTCATTTTCTTTGAGAAAAACTGGTTTGTGCCTCACACTTTTTAAGAAATGGACCTTAAGTTCTTGTTTTATTGTGTTCTAGCTGAGAATCACTGAGAACCTGACATATAAATTTGCAAAGAAAATGAGTTGAAACTATTGATGCAGTTCAGCCATGAACCAAAGTACATTAGAATAGTGCGTTGCTTCCACAGGATTTCCAATGTGGCCCAGCCTAGAGTGTGAGGTTGGACTGGTTGACCTCAGAGGTCCCTTCCAACCTGAATTATTCTATGATTCTGTTTATTGTAAAGTGGGGTAGTACAAAAACCATAAAACTTGGCAGTAATACCAATACTTAACAATACAGGTACAGCTTCTTGAAATAATTAATCTGGTCCAAGGGCTTCGCAAAGATACTGAAGGAATAGACTACTGGCAGCATGAACTCTTTTGGTTACCTGCTTTCCACTGCCTTCTTTCTGGCTGTTTTTCTCCTGTGTGCTAGATGTGCTTTCTGCGTATCATCAGAGATGTGTGCTGATTGCATATCCAGCCACACACATCCATGGAGAGACAGTGTGAGTTCTGTCACTGGCAGCTCTCTGATGGTCCTGTCACCTTACTGGATGGCAACACAGGAATGGTCTGGTGATTGAGGCATCACTGGGCATGTGTTAATAGGAAGGCTGCAAAGCTTGAGTGACTCCGTAACAGGTTGTTTGGCCTGTCTGGGGTGGAAGATTGAGCATCAAAGGGTAATGATGATACCTGATGGATTGACATTGTTGCATTGTCTGAAATCAGTTTGTCTAGATTAATGTTCATAATTGCACGTTTTTCTCTAAGGAAACTTGAAATAAGTCCAGTACTATTAATTTTAAACCCTTTTCAGGACTGAAATAAAGCATGTGTAAAAGGGAGATAATTATTTGTTATTTCAGTCAATGAATTCTAATTCTTATGTTATTAATTGGTGAGGTTTGGGAACTGCAGTTCTCAATGACATGCCCTTGAGCATTTTTCTGATAACTGGGTTTTATGTGTGTCCATATGTTTTATTTTTCTGGGCATATTGATTCTTATGTGATGATTCAGTACGTGGATTGCAGTTTCACTGTAGCTACCATATTCTAGCTGAACATGTTCCTTATGGAGAGGAAAAACAGCCAAGTGTGGAAAGAAGGGCTTTTTTTTCTTTTGTTCCAATTATGAAAAGGGGAATGGAAGCTGGATGATAACATATTTTCCTGCTCCAAATGATTATCTGAAAAAAATAAGTTCAGGTTTTATAAAACCACAGCAAGGGGGAAAGAAGAACTAGAAATGGACTACTACGGATTGGATGTTCTTTGAGAAACTCAATCATAGGAAGAAGTTGACTGGCAAGTTAACAAGGGCCAGAAAGCAGAACTGTTCCATGAGTCATAACTAATCATTTGCCCCAAGGACAGAAACAAGTGTATTTGAGGCCATATGCCTGGAAGGAAGCTGGCTTCAGGATGAATTCATTAAAACAATTCTGTCCTCCCTGTTCCAAAGTGCAGTTCATGCTGAGAGGGACTGATAAATTTCTCATTAAAAAAGGCTTGTTGAAAATGAGGTCTATTCTGTGTGTTGTCACAGTGCCTTTCTGATCTGGAATAAATCACTTAAGCTGTGTTTCTTTCAACCAGCATGCAGAGATAAGAGAATACACTGGTGAATCTTGTGTCCTTACTGTCATTATGTGTGCCAGGAAAAATAGCCCCATGAATACATGAGAAAAAATAGTTTTAAGAGAAATGGCCTCTTTTGAAATGGGTTGATGTCAAACTGATGAGAAAGCAGTTACATACAAGGTCACCATATAGCCACATGAAGGATAATATTCAGATTGTGATTTTCTTTGGTTTGGGTATGAGGTTTGCAGTGGTCTATCTGCAGTCATTACTGGCTTACTTATCCTTGATCTTGTGTAATTTCTTCTCTTTTTCTACAGATAAACTTACTTTTGCTTGACAGAGCTTTTAACTGATGGTCACTGCTCTTTACCATTCTATTCCTCGTCCCATTCTTTAATGGAGAGAAGCACCATTATTATTTCAATAAGATTTTTTTAAAAATTCAATTCGTGTCTGAGTTCCGCTTCTGTGAGTACTGAATTCCTTGCTAGTGAGAAAACAACATGTTTTTGTAACTTTAGCATAAGCTTTATACATTTGACCAGACCAAGTCAGAGGTAACTGAAGAATGTTCTTATGTTCTGAACACAGCCAGTTACTATTATGTTCCAGGGCAAAAAGTCATGGGGATTTGTTTGTATCTTTTACAGATAAATGCTTTATTTTGCCAGAAAATGGCTTAATTCAAGGTGAAGAGTCAAGTTAAACTTAATATAATAATAGGCTGAGGTAGAATTCTAAACTAGCGGTTCGAGAGCTAGAGAATCAAAAGAAAAACTGTTGTGATTTTTCTAAGAAAAAGGATACTGGAAAGCAGACTCCTTGGACCTCATTTCATAGAATTATTGAGGGAGATTTAAGGTCAACTTGTGTCCTTTTACATTTCAACCAAAAAACATGCAGTGTGTCTGGGGATTCCACCTTGGCCAAGGATTATGACAGTTTCTTTGGTTGTTGAAGGAAAGAATGATGGCTTACTTAAAAGGGGAAAAGGAAACAACCTTTCTTTCACATCTTACATGGCTATCCCTCCGTTACCATGGCACAGTGGTGTAAGGGACATATATTTGAATGTAAGAGGAAAAAGCTGCTTCTAGAACTATGGTAAATGCTTATGCAAAACTACAGTGTAGGTTTTCCTTCCAGATGATGATCTGTGTACTAGCATGTAAAGAGTTATGGGGCTTTTGTTGCTGTGATATATTTCACACCATTTACACTGATGTTCAAAAGAGGTAAAACTCTTGCAGTCCATAATACATTTGTTGCTGAGAAATTACTGACATCCATTAGAGAAAAGTTTTAGTTTTATGTCTTATTTAGCCAAATTCTGAATGCGTTAAAAAAACAAGTATATCCATTCTTGAATAACTCTGAGATAACTGTCATTGCCTGACTGATCAGAGACTAGTTTCATTAAGGAATTGGGTTTCAGCTAGAGGTCTTGCACTAAGCTGTGAAGAGACCAGGAAAAACAGCTGTAAAAATGTTGATGTTGGCCATGAATTTACATAAATAACAACTTGCTTTCATTTGAATGCTCAGGGTGATATTACAAAGGGGATTTGGGTCTGCAGAAGATCCTGTTTTGCTTTCAGATTCTGACACTGAGATGGCACATGGCTTATCCATGCCTCAGTTTCCCTCTGTCTAAACCAAGGGTAGTGATTGTCGTGGAAGTTTTTAAAGCACTAAATGACAGTAATGATTTCCTGATAAGGTCTTCTATGTCTGAACCTAGAGGGTCCTTAGTTCAGGTCCTCCTGGTCAGGCCCTTGGGTTGCTGAGCTTCACTCTTCTGTCAGTAAGCTTTAGACATCAAAGAACAAATTGTGTTCTTGGCATACATACAAGCAGTTATTTGGCTTTTGTGTTCAAACCTTCAGTTTAATTTCCATAAATTGAATTTTAATTAATTGAATTGAAACATCCCAGCCTTCAGTTTCTCTGCAAGAACTGTTTGCCGTGTGCGGAGAGCCGAGGCAGCATCTTCACTGAGATGGCTTTGTGGTGCAATGGATTTGAAAACGCAAGGTCCTGCACTGGTGGAGCAGCCTTGGCTGGTGCTCTGTTTACCCACCACAGTGCTGCTAACGGGTATCTGCACTGGTGTTAAATGAGTATACGAAATACCCAGTGAAAATAGCCTAAGCTGTATCTCACAGAAGGTCTTCAGCATCTTGAGCAGGATAAAGCAAGGAGTAGAGGGAGTAAATCAAGTGTTTGCAGACCACATGCTGTCACAACCTTTCCCCTCCCCCCACCTCAGTCTCTTTTTTCTTTCTTTTTTTTTTTTATTGACCATATGTTTTAGTAGTCTAAGTATGTGTCAGTGGTAATCCAGGCTCTGTGCTTTTGAAGGATGATTACCCAGTTTGTTGCTGAAGTGAGACTTTTTTCATCGCCATTTAATTTTTGTGAGGGTCGTAATTGTAAACATTTCTATTTATTTATTTATTTTATTTTATTGCTGATTACTCTTTCTACGGCTAAATTTAACTCCATCTCTTTTTGCAGGCTGCCATTCTGTTCCCAGTTTGTATGGTGGGGAGGAGGGTGTCAAACAAACCAGTCTGTTCTCTGGATGCTAATCTGAATTTCAGAGGCTCTGTCCTTCACCCCTGGGCTCTGCTCCCTTCCCCCACCTCCCTGTTCTCTGCAAACAGCCTCTTCGGGTCTCTTTCTCCCCTCCACTCCCCTCTCTTCTTTCCTCCCCTACCCCACCAGAACAGTAAATGCTGATTATCCTATCCTACTCATCCCATACCCCGATTCTCATTTAGGGTGGTTGATGTACTAGAGGATCAATGCTCTGAAAATTAAAGTGGTTTGATAAGTGGTTTGATACCATAGTGCTTTTGGGGGGATTAAATTTTAGGATTTTTATGAGTTTTACAGGGTTTAGTGACTTGTTGTAAGAAACAAGTGACCTTCTTTGTCAGGGTGTGATTTGGGTCATGTTGGTTTTATATAAAACAGTCACCAGGAATTCCCCTCGTTGGGGAGTAATTTCTCAGGTCTCCAGTGAACCTTGGCCGAACACGGAGGGGTTGCGAACTAGCACTGGATCCCTGCTTGTAATGCACCTTCATGGTGGCTCCCATAGCATGGTTACGGTCAACCTCCTTCTTGCCTAAAAAAGAAAAAGGGAAACATGGATGGAGGGTATGCAGAAAATGCGTTGTCATTGCATGGAATATAAACCCTCCTACCTGTTATGTGGCAAATAAACAAACCCACAAACATGCCGCCCTAGTAGATTGAAATGTGTGTGTCGGGGAGGAGGGGAATAACACGTAGGAAAAGATTTATGCCTTCCTTTGGGCTGTTGCTTGGTAACAGAAAATGCCTCTTAAGCCTATTTTTGGAGAGGGGAGGGGTGAAACTTGATTCAGTGACCATCTGTCCCAAGCTGGTTGATTTCCTGTTGAGCTCTCCTTTGTTTCTGTCAAACAATTGATTCTTACCCTTTACAGATAAGAATACTGTTGGTGACATTGCCCTGAATCAGCAGGTTGGCTTGTGGCAACCACAAAACAGACCTATTAATGTTTTTTTCTTTAATGTTTAAGGGATTTTGGCTTTTCTGAGGCTACTGACTGTGGTTTTACTGGGGTTTATTTATCTGCGTTGTGGGTTTGGATTTTGTTTGTTTCCTCTTGGGGAATGCCTGCTGTACAGTAGGCAAGTGTAATAAATGTGATTGAAACATTTTGGAAGAGGATGTAATAAGCTGGTTTTTCAGTCTGAAATTGCTGGGAAAAAGCAGCCGTGGTTTTGGGCCCATTAAACCTTTTGACAGCGGGTGGGAGCAGAAGTTAATTGAAGTCACTATTGAAGAAATCCCCACTGTTTCTGTGAAAACAAAACCCAGATTCTTAATTGCAAATGGAATATTTGCTATTGTTCTTGCTTAATTGTCAGAAAGTCATTCTCTGTTTGAGAACCTCCTGATGTTTGCTTAGTAGTAGGGTGCTGGACAAATTTGAACTCAGATTATTTTTAAGTCATCTGTTTTATTTATATTGCAGAAGCCCATATTTTTCCTTTAGCTTTATTCATGCAGGGTGCAAGGTGCATGTCCATGCAAATGTGTGTGTGTGGCCTCTGTAGCTGTGATTATTTATTAAGCATTCCAATACCATTTTCTTCCCTGCCCTGAATTTCAACCTTCAGAGAAGCAGTTCACAGTTCCAGGTATGTGCTGAAAGGAAAGCAAGGCATGTGTGACACAAGGAGACAGGTAATGTCTGCAAAAAGGGAGCAAAGTCCCCCAATGCAATAGGACAGTAATAGTCAGGGTTATTTCCTTCAGTCAGTGAAACTCTTTCCTAGACTACTTCCATGATGCTGCATTACAGAGGAGGGTGAGAAGGAAAGAGCTTCAGTACAAATGTCTTGGCATCTTACAGGTCTTTGCTTATTTGAGTTTAAGCCTACTTGTCACTCAGTAGATGAAATTTGGAGGTAATTCCAAAAGGTCACTTCACAGACTTAAAGGTGTTAGGAAAGTTAATTTCTTTTTCTCTTCTATTTTTCCCACATGCTTTCGAGGTTGCTTTCCATAGGTAGAAGAGATGTCATCTGCAGCTTTTCAGCCTGATCCTGGGTGTATGTAGGATCCAGCTCTTTTTGAAGCTGATGGCAAGGTGCCTACTGAACTTTGATTTAGAGAGTGTTGGGTCAAGGATACTTCTGAGATTGCCTTCCTAATAAAAGAAAGTTGCTTCTGTGATAGGTTTAATAAGGAAGGTTCCTATCAAACCATATGAATGAGCCTGTGTGATGGCACTGTGGCTTGCTGGTCGATCAGCTCTTCCATCCTCCTTGTTGATTGCCTATTTCTTCACCCCACCCTCAGCCTTTCCCCTATTTTGCTGCTGTTTGTTTGGTGTACACCGGGATTTGGAACTGATTCACTTGAAAAGCAGCATCTTTTTCCAGGTTTGTTCTTGGATGGATGAATTCCTTGATCCAGTTTACCACTGAGTGAACTTGGCCGGTGCAGTGTAACACACAGGGGTGGAAATGATCAGTACTGAGCAGATATATTTTTTTACCCCCAAACCATTAATGCCAAATCCACTGTGAGGTGTTTTTAAATATACATATTCTGTTAGGTAGAGAAATCTTAATTTGGGATTAGTTTGAAATTTTGTAGACTGGACAGGTATACAGATATCACTTCAGTAAAATTAATTGAATGTGCATGTCCTCCTTTTGGTAGAAAATGAAAGGTACCACCAACATGCCTTTTTGGTTTTCTCAGTCTGTCTTACAATTACACTCAGATCAAAAACTCTTTTGAAGAGCCAGTGCCAGCTAGGTTGGTGTTGGCCTGGGATTTTAAACTTGGCAGTGAAGGAACTGTTCTGGACTGGTTTGGGAACTGATTAAATTTTTTTCTTCTTGCAGATTGAGTTTCTGTGAGCAAAAATTATTTTGAGAGCTTGGGAATTTTATTTCAGGCTTGAAAGCTCTGTTCTAGATATGTGGAACACATTTTTGTGTCTGGCATAGAGAAATTGATGAGTGGTTGTTCTGATCCAGATATTCTCTGTTCTTTTAAAAGAGCATTACTAAACTATATAGCTCAAACAAAGGAGACTGATAAAAAGTCCAGTTCTTCCAGTATCTGGAACAAGCAGCTGAGTCCATGGCCCATACAGGCCTGCACTTACCTTTGTGCTTTCTCTACTTGGGTGGTACTGCACTTCTCCCATCAGAACAGGTCTGTTGTGTCCTTTGTTCCCAGGTAAAAGCATCTGCAGATCTCCCAGTCAGAAGGCACAGCACCTGTGGCTTACCTTACATGTGAGAGGGCAGTAATTCTAGAAAGGGAAGTTGGTAGAAGACTGGCATCTGCTTTCATTCACCTTCTCGTGTTGCTGTTGTAAGGATGGAATTATTTATGTATATATTTTTTCCTTCTGAATGCAGTCAACCAGCGTCTGGGGAACACTATTCAATGTCAGGGTGTTCAGCAGGCATTTTCTTTTGGAAGAGAGAGCACAGAGGTAGGGTCATGTTCAGCTGCTTTTCCATGCTGGGTGAGTTCACATATGCTCCTCACGTATGTCATTGTCAAAATGTTCCTATCGCAGTTCTGACTCAGCCTCCATTTACAGAACTGGCAGCGGTGCCATCCTTAATACAAGTTTGAGAAATCTTCCTCTCCTGTGATAAAAAGGCATGTTTGTGATATGCAGGACAGAGTTTGGACACTGTAGTAATGGCTTCCTGCTGCAAGGATGAGAATGATGGGTTTTTCACCCCAACCCGCACCCCCAACTCCAAACCTACGTGCATCAAAGGTGGAAGTGCCAGGCTTCCCTTCTCCTAGGATATGGCTGTCAGCAGCGCTGACAGGCTTTCCAGGGAGGAAGCAACAAAGCAAAGGTTTTTAGGGAACCTTTTGTTTCCAAGAAACATTCTACTGAAGCCACAAAGTTGAAATGTAACTCTGGAAAGTAAAAACCCATGTCCTCAATGGAGTCACATGGTCAGCTGCTCCATAGTCCATCCCAGCCCTCTTCTGTGTTAGAAGGTTATTGCTCAAGTAAATACTCACCTTTAGGAGAGTTCCAGGCCTTGGGCATAATGGGCTGTGCTTATCCTATAATCTTTGCTTTACGTTGCATTGACTACTGACTGAGCTGTTCCACTTAGACCATTTCTGGCAGTTTTATTTATTTTTAACTCTCTGAAAGTGCGTTGCAGGAGAATGGTTGTTACGATCCATTCTGCCTTGTGGTCTTGTAGTCATCTAACATGCCTCTTGGGTCATAGTTGTGGGTGATGGCACTGCTTAGTAGTCAGCAGCACTCTGTAAAAGGTGGAAATTTCTGGGACTGCTTGTAACTGCTGCTGTAGCTGTTTTATTTTCACCTTTTACAGTAAGGAAGTGAGATTCAGAGAGAAGGTTCATGGGGGGTTAGGTAAAATCGACTGATTTTAGGTTGAATTGGGTTGCATTTCTGCTTCTTCACTGTAGAGTCTTTCAGGGTGTAGATTCTGCTGGGAGAGAGTCTGCCTTCTTTCTTGCTGGAGGAATCCTTCCAAAGGCTGGCCAAGCAGTGGCAAGCAAGCTGACTCTGCTCAGGGTGGCAGTCAAGGCTATGCCAGCCAGAAACTGTATGTGAAACCAGTCTTAAAGGTATGAAGCAAAGTGGGATAAATTAGAGAGAACCTCGCAAAAAAATTTTCTGATTATATGTGCAAACTCATACCTGGTCTTAATGATATGATTTTGAATATTGTATGCTAAAGAAATTAATTTAAGTCTTTTAGGAAGCTGGTTTTATTTCTCAGAATTTGTAATTTCCTCTGACGTCCTTTTCTCCTAAAAGTATTTTGTGATTGTGCTTATTTTTCCTTATTACCTTGGAGAACTGAGTGTCCAAAAAAACTGACCTGAAAATTGGACTTCTGAGACCTAAGCTAATGTCTCAAAACCTGGGATGACCTTCCTTCTGCATATGTCTGAATAAAATGTGCTCTTTTGTAACCTGCTGGATCATTGCTTTCATGGATGTGCTTACTATTATAGGGATAATCCTATTTCTGATTGCCCTCAGGAGTGGGGAGTAGTGACTCCTTTACATATATATATATATATGTATGTATGTATATATATGTATATTTCTGCATGATCCACTCAAAACATGTGAGTGGGTCATGCAGAAAGTATTCTTCCATACAGAATAAACGGTTTGGTTTAATCTAGATACTCTTTTTGATTTAACTTGGAGGTTGCAGTTGCCTGGAGGTACACTGCTGTTTTGCTCTATGAGCTGTTCTTTGAGGGTGTAACTTTGGTATTTATTAATGATGTTTAACATGATCCAGACTTTCATATGGCATAGTGTAAAAAAACCAAAGAGAACCTGGACTGTTGCATCTAAACCAAGTGTTGCCACTGTCTGGTACTGCTTTATAGATATGTGTGTGTAAATGACTGCAGAAGACTGCAAAGAAGTGGAGGTAGTAGCTCTTACATGTATCAATGACATTCTGGAATAGCAGTTTCTGTGAATGGAAAAGAAATACCTTACTAGTTGAAAGAGAAGTGAATCAATGGAAGGCAAGTTAAGGCCAGTGTCTCTAGACTAATATTACTTTCCATGCTTTTTGATGCAAAGATTTTTGTCACCTCATGATGAACAATTAGGCCATTATTTCTACCTTCCCCCCCACCTCACTGAGCAAAAGTATGTTCCTTTCTTTCCCACAAGGCTGCATTTCTTGCTCATTTTTCCAGAAGTTTTGCCTGGAGTTTTTATTCAGATTGTTTTCCTAAGTGACTAGATAGCAGCAAAGAGTAAGGGGATGGACCTAAAATTAAGCCAGCTAAAGCCAGCGGTTGGGAGATCTTTGTTCTCTTCTGTCTTGACCACAAGCTTCCCAAGAGAAGGGGGGTGGAGGCATGGATCTCTTTTCTTTTCCCCCTCCATGAGTAAAATGGAAATAGAATGTTACTTAAATGAGTGGTTAAATTCTTTTTAGTGTTGGTGTTGAATTAACATACTCTGTAAAACCTGCAAATAAACGACGGAGTTAAAGACATACGCTGGGAGGTTGTGTTGACTTTTTATTTTTCTTGCAGTATGTTTATTTAAAGTGAATTATCTATTAAGCCCAGGAAAGTGGCTCTTCGTTTTACTCTTCTTTTCGGTATGCGATTTATTAGTGATATCCAGAGGGGTCAGCAGCATAAATAATGTTTGTTTCAAGGCTTGTTGGGTGCAAAGGAGGGGGGATTCACAGTGTAGAGAGCTGTTTTGTTTTGGTGTGGCTGATCAGGAGTGAAGCTGGAATTGCTCATAGCTGTCATTCAGGTTTTGTTTCAAAGTCCAAGGACCTACTGGGAAAAACAAAAAGCTAATGAAAGCTGACTGTATTTCAACCCAAACCCTGTGGAATCCAAAATGATGTCCTGACACTCCGTGTATTCTTATTCTCCTGCATTCCCATGGTTACTAAGGTAACAGGTTTTTAGAGGCTTTACATCTTCATTGTCAAGTATTTGCTACACTTATTGTTGCTGTTTGCAGATTAGGGCAATTTAAACAATGCCTTTTGAAATGGGGACCAAAAAATACAAAAAGAAATATAGTAGAAATAGATGTAATGAATCAATTACCTTCTCTTGTTTAAATCTTCGGTGCTACTTCTCTGAAGCTACATATAAAAAAGGTTGCACTGATTTAGTGTAGGGATTTTAGGCATGGAAAAATGCTTTTTTTTTTAAGGCATGTTAGTGACAGAACTCTCTGAATGTAGATGTGAGGAGTACAACACGTGACTTTGTGCCTTTTCCGACAACAGAGTTGTTGTAAAGAAACTTAAGTTCCTATTTGCATCATGATGTTGCCCTTCTCCTTATGGTATATCTGAGACAGTTACCCAAATCTTCTAAGCTGTTTTACTTACTGCTTCTGTGAAATCATACTGGAAAAATTAAGCAGATGGGGGAAAAATAGGAAATTACTTTTTCTAAGAACGTTTAACTCTGTGCAGAACTCTTTAGCCAAACAGACTTTATTGATGCTGCTCCTCTGTGTTCATTTAGCTCAAGCAGAAGTATACTTGTTCACGTCTTCTCTGGAAAACTGGATTAAAAAGGAGATGGTCAGGCCTGTAAGTGTATCACTAAGAATATGACACTTCAATTGATTTAGTACTTGCTGGCTTCTTTAAAGTTAGTGCATTGCTACAGCAAACATCTTTGTCATCTGTGCTAGGAGAACTGTTTTTGAAAAATTTGGTGTAAATGTTAACTCTTGAAACTAGTGCAGTCTTCACATCGCAACAATGTGCTATGCAATTCAGGTATCATATATATGAATCCTTTTTGCTTGACAGAAATGAAATGTTTCTAGTTGAGAAGAATCCTGCCAGTCTGGGAAAATATGGGTATTGTTCTCCCTCTGTGTCCTTGAAATGAGACTCTTGCTGTATACTCCAGAGCCCTTTATTGGACAAAACCCATCCAGTGGGTGAGATCCCCATGCTGCTGAAATAAATCACCACCAGCATCCATGCTGTCTTCATCCAGGACTGAGAGTGTGCCCCTAGATGACTTTGTTTTTTTCCATTTAAGGTAGGTTATATTAAGCAAATTTCTTGCTGGCTGTTTGCATCTAAATATAGTTTCTCTGAAAGCATAAGCTGGAGGGGCCCTGTTGAGCACCATTTTGTTACACTTTGCAGATGCTGTTGATGGTCTGTTTAGCCAGGCAAGTACATACCCATGTTTGGTTACAACTGTCACTACCCCCAATACCAGCAAGAGGTAAAACTTTCTTGAGGTAGACAAGACTTAGGAGACTAGTGTGCAGATAAGTCCAGAGCAGATTACCCCAGAAGAAGGGAGGTGACAGATGGGTGGCTGACGCCAGAGGGGTGAAGCAGAATGCAGACTGAATTACTCCCTGCAACGAAGGACAGAAGGTGCTTGGCACGCATCTCTCACAAATTATCATTTTAAAGTGTTTGTAGGGAAGCCTTTAATTTGATTAGGTCATCTCCTTAATAGTTCTGCAGTCGTGGTTGTTACGTTGTCCTGGACAAAGCTGTGATTTGACATGGAAATGCCTGTCAACATTTAGCTTTATAGTAAGCTATTTATAACAAGATTTAAGTCTTTCTGGTGCATGCAAGAAGCTGAATGAAGGCATGTGTATGTATGTATGAAAATGTGTACTTCTGTGAGATTACATAAGGAAAGGTCTTCTTCCTTCTGCCTCACTTAAAAACATGTACAGTGCATAAGAGAGATGAGGTATGCAAATAAAAAAAGTATTACACTACGCCACATGGAATTACAATTGTTTAATGAATTTTTAATTTTGTTTTCATAATTCTTTTTAAACTTGTTTTAACCTGTTGTCACACCTTCAGCACTTCTTTTGTTTAAATTTCCTGGAAGTTATAGAACGAGAGAGGAAAACAAATTCTTTATACCTTGTGAAGCTTTTGAGATTCAAAGCTACTAGTATTCAACACTTGTCAGTAGTAAGCTGACTGGGAGTGCTTGTAAATTCCTTAGTTGTAAAAAAAGCCTCACCAAAGTGTAAGGATTTTAAGGAAAGACTTGAATGCAGAAATGTCCACAAGAACTTGTTTTTTAAAAATAAATAAAATAGTAAATTCGTACTGCTGATTCACAAACTTGGAGTAATCATTGAAAGTTAATGTGGCAGGAGACTTTAGTACCCCTCCTGTAGAATTTTTCCATTCTGTAATAAGGACCTTGCTTCCCTGCTGGAGGAGGGATGAATGTCCACCCAACTCTGATGCATGGGGCCCTTCAGAGGAGTTCAGAGGGGCCTCTGCTGTAGGGAGTGGGGAGGATGTCAGGGTGCTTTGTGTATGCTTTGGCATTCCAAATATAATTTAAAAGCATTTCTGTGGACCTTGCAGTTTATGAATGAAAAGCAACCTTGCTTCTTCCTTCTTCTGCGCTCCTATCCAAAAGGCAACAGCAAGTTGCACAAAACCATATCTTTTAACCCATCTTTTTCTTCAATTTTGTCACTTTTTGGATTTTTTTTACATGATTTTTATCCCTTTTGGTTGAATTTTTAGGTTCCGTTTTTAATTCCTTCTGAAAATTTCTCTCTCATGATAATCTGAAGGAAGGAGTCTGTCGAATGGAAACCTGTCTCTTGAAAATAATTGTTTTGGGCAAACTTAAATACGTTAATGCAATCATATGAAACTTAATTTTCATGAGTCATTAGGTACATGTTCTTTCCTTCAGCAAGCTGGTCAGTGATTAGATTCTAGGAGACTACTAGGTTCTTCATAAGTAAAGGCACCAACCTTGACAGTGAATTTGAGCTCAGAATTTGGCAACTTTGGTTTAATATTTTTTTTCTTAAAAAGCTTTGTGTTTTTTGGTGGAAGATGTTTGAATGCCCTGATTTTTAAATAGCAATCAGAAGGATTTATGTGTTACATGCCTCTGGCTCTTTCAACAATAAGTTACAGCCCTTCACTGGGGCAGAGCGTATTTACCTCAGTAAGATCCAGGTGTGGTTGAGCACCAGAGAAAACAGATGGCTTATTTTCTCCATATAGTTTGGCTGTTAAAAGCAAATTTAAGTTAGACTTTGGCTTAGCTGTTTGCATTCTTAGACTTTGCATGCATTTCTGCAGTTCTCTTAAAAGGTTTTCAAGATGGAAAGTACAGATAAAACCAACAAGATGATTTAATTGCTGGAGTTATTAGTGTGCTCTTGGTTCAAACAAGGGAATAACTCATTCCTTGTGGTTAAAAACAGCCTAATTCTTTAGCAGAAGTAATTTCTAGAGGAAGAGCACACTATGAAACATATATGCGTTATAAATTTGCACAATCTGAAATTGAAGAAGATGCTAATTCTGTTTTTCTGAGCCACTAGACAGCCTAGCAGTTTATTCCCATTGACAAAGATGGCTGATGAAGAGGCACAGATATTGCAGGATCAAGCTATAAACTTCAGTTCTGGCACACTGGCAGCTCTTAAAAATGTCTTTTGTTGGCAAACAAGAAAGCTCTTGCAATGTAAATAAGTGTATATTGCAGCCCACATTGAACAGAGGTGGAATGTAATATAAGAATATTCTTTGTTTTTGTTGAAGTGCTTTTCTCTGATGGTAGAGCAGAACACAGAAACTATTCAAGGTCCCTTTTGGGGCTGCAAGATTTTAAGCACTTTATAACATCTCAGAGCAGCATGCACTGAACAGCACTTGCTGTTAGAAACAGTGATCGAATAAGATGGGGGTTTCTCCTCAATAACTGCGTAAAGGAGGGATTGATAATAAACAGTACAAACCTGTTATTTTGTTTCTCATCCTCTTTCCTTCCCATAAACTGACTGTGAAATTTTCACATGTGCAGGTTTCCCGTGGTAGCTTTGCAGTCTGCCACCTTGGAGGTTTTCAAGGCTTGGATGGGCAAAGCCTTGTGCAGTCAGGTCTGTTGTCATGGCTGATCCTGCTGTTCATAGGACATTGGAATAGAAATCTCCTGATGTCCATCCCTACCTGAATTATTCTGTGATTCTAAGAAAAAGCGACAGTTAAATTTTGTTTGACTTAATTAAATGCAAATCTTCCAGTTTATAAGTTGTTTTTTCATATGGATCCAACAAGAGCAAAATCCTGTTCCATTATATTTGTCTTCACTTAACCAATTAGTTGAGCGACTTTAGTTTGTCTACAAAATGTACAAAAGATAGCTGCATGGTAAGTTGTGCGTGGAGGGTGTTACTTATGTTGCATTTCTACAAGCAATAGACTTGGATCTTCAGCGTAGTAATGTTGAACTGGATTAGAATGACCCACTGTTACCTGTGAAACAGTATTTCTGTGGATTGTGAATGGTCTTTGTAAAGTATTAAAGTTTTAGAAAAATTAATAAATTAAACTATTTGTCTTTTTCATCATTAAGCATGTGGCGTGCTACAGCCTCCAGTTAGATCAGTATTGGTTGAATACCCATAAGGGAGGAAATTTGCTGCCTTTCAGTTGTTTCACACAACTAAAGTACTACCAAGGCCAAATAAGTACAAAAGATTTGTTGTAGCCAACTTTGGTTTGTAGCAAGTGATACAGTGGAAACCAGAAGGCCAGAGGGATTGTCTTCCATCTGTGCTGAAGATGCAAAGTCATGCTATCCATAGGAAAAGAAAGATGACATTGCCCTTTAGCCTGAGTTTAATGTAGGTCAGTTGGGTCACCAGATGACATGACTTTAATGGCCAAACTGCTTTTAACAATTGCCTTAGGCAGTGTTTAATTTCACTGATCTTTGCCAACCTTCAGGAGAAGAGAGAGGAAAAATCCACCTTATCTTCTGGTTTTCACATGGTGATGATTTAATCGTCTTTTGTACTGCGATTTTTCTAATGAAACCCATTACCTAGTACACATTTTCTTGTTTGTGATGAAGACAGTATGTAGTTAAATGCAACATTGGTTTGTATTAAATTTCAGAATGAGTTGACAAGGAGGCTTGTTAGTGTTCTTGGGCTGTTCAGCTACCATATGCAGAATTTCTAGTCTGCTTAAGTTGACCTAGGGTTTATTATCTCTCTTTCATGTGCAGTTATCTTCCTTCTGACTGCAAAGCATTGCAACAGAAACACATACCATAACAACAGAAGAGGAAGGATAGAGCTGAATTCAGATTGTCTTACTACTCTTCCATTCTGATGATGGAACTGGGATAGTGGGGAATACACAATGTTTTGTTTCGGAAGTGCCTCAATATATATCCCAAAGTGCATGAATGTGTGTCAGTTTTGTATAGATGCTGTGAATGGGCTATTGCTCAGAAACAATGTCTCGAGGTTGTAATGGAAAGTGCTATTAACATGCTAGCTTAATGGTCCGTAATGGTGGGGGGAAAAGACAAAGAAAAGCAAATGTTAAGAGTCATTATGGGGGGGAAAAAAAGGGAAACCAAAGCGAAAGGAATTTATTCTGCCACGCACATGCATCTTTAGTATACCTGTATCTTGAAGGTCATGTGCAGTTTGTCTCCTTCCTCTCTCTTTTGCAATAACATGTATTAAAATTGGACAAAATACAGAGAAAGTAATAGGGTTGATCCAAGAGTAGAACAACTACTACTGTGTAAGAAAAGCTACACTGACTAGACTTCAGGCTGTGAGCAAGACAGCTGAGGTCCATAAAATACTGTGGGGCAGAAGGTGATAGCTGTTCATGTCTTCTGGGGAAAAAGAACTGAGAAGCGTCAAACGAAATTAGCAGGGGCCGTGCTGAACGCAAACAAAAGGTGATAACTGCCAGTGTGAGGTGGGTTGTGGCATTCCTTTCTCAGGACACACGCCTGCTGAAAGCTGAGGTGGTTTCTAAAGCCGCTGGATAAATTTATGATTGCTGTTAAAGGAATCTTGAGCTGCCGATCAACGGAGGTTGGGAGAGTGTTTTTGAAAAATTGCTACTGCAGGAACATCACGGTGTTTGTATTCTTCTCTGAGTATCTGCTGTTGGCCACTGTGTGACATAGGGAAGGCAGCTTGTGGTCTGACATGCCATGCCTGGTTTTAGGTTGTTCTGACCATCCCATTGTTGTTCTTTGATTAGTGTGGGTCACTGGGCTGGGCGAGGTGGGCTGCAGAAAATGTTCCAGGTCTGTTCTTTGCTCGCAGTGTCTTTTCTGCAGGCAGTGAGCCATCTGAGAACAGCAGGCAAGTTTCTTTTCTGCACCATGTTGTTTTGATAGGTAATAAAACTAAATATTAAGAAGCGATTGATTCCAGGAGTGCCAGAACCGAGAAAGCCATTTCTTAAAAATTTGGGTTTCTTGATTGACAAACTTTGATTTCAAATGTTTTCTGTATGTAGGATGTGATTAGGATCAGCCTTTCCAATGGCTTACTTAGGTACTACTGTTACCAGTACCTGAGACACAGTCAAATGTCCTGCCTAACTGGATGAGTTTCCTCATGAATATTTAGGTGTTGAAATATCTTTCAGATCTCTGTTCCTCTGTCTCATTTGCATGGAATCGTGGGTTTAAGAAGTGCTTGACAGAAAACATGCAATATGAGCCAAGTTTCTCCTGGAAACTAGGCAAAAATAAATAGTACAAAATAAACATAAATAAATACAAATATGTCAAATAATCCTTAATCTTGCCCCAAAGTAGTAGTAATATAGTCCAAAAAGTCCCAAGAGTATTAAAAAGATTAATTTTAATCGTGCTAATGTTTTGAGTGTAATACAGGTTAGCTTCAATGCTCATGCTGTGCACAGGAACAGTGGGGTATGAGTGTGGCATCCAGTTTTTCTTACATTATTTAGTAACTGACACACATGCTGTGTTCTTGCTGGTTGTTAACAGCATGTGAATTATGAGGCCAAAGGGGTCTTCCTCATGACAATGGCTAATGTTTGTAGAAATGCAAAGGTCATGATCATGACTACTTTTTTTTTAATGCTGACTGGATACCGATGACAGTTACTGAACTAGACAGATCTAAAAGGGTCAGGTTGTTGACTTACCTTCCCTGCTTTGTGAGGGATGATGGAGTCAATGCAACCATCTGATTTCTGGGCTGTGCCAGTTTAAGTTAGTTTGGCCTTGGATAGTTTTCCTTTATATTTCCATGAAATTTAGGAGCAACTGATTTCACTAGCTTTATTTTTCCATGAGGTGTTGCTTAATTAGTAATATCATTACAATTGTTTAAAGAGAAAAGAAAATCAACTTTATAAAACACGTTTTGTGCTTTTGGGATGACTTTCTTTTCCTTCTAAATTGTAGTTTAATGGAGAAAAAATTAGTGGTTTTATACTTCAGTGGTGACGGTAGTGTAGTTTTGAAAGATACATTTTTAATCAAATTTGAGTAAAGACATCTTTGAGGTAAACCTAGGCCATTCAAACAAAACTTTTAACTTACCTTTTGTTGAAAATATGTGAATGTGTATTTTGGTTTTTAAACGGGCATAATGTGTTTGGAAGCAGTTGCAGATGTAGGACATGTGGCCATGGGTTGCAGCTTCTGTCTCTCAGCTCAGGTGTTCTAAACTGAATGTCCATGAACTTAAAATTGATTCTGAACCAATTCCTCTATGATACAGTGACCTTACATCCGGAAGTCTGCACTGCAGTATGTTTAGTCACCCCTTACAAAGATTAAAAATTAGAAATGGAGATGTGAAAGCCATTATTTGTTTCTTTGGAAACCATACTTTTCAATTACTGCCCTGGGTGATTTCTGGAGCAGTAAAATACTAGCCTAGTATTTTGAGAGAGGGCAGGTCACACATCAGGAAGCTGAGTCACAGTTGGAGTGAATACAGCTCTAGGAAGTATCTTTCTTCATAGCCTGAGAAGACAAGAGGTATTAGATGACCTAATCTTTTTCATGTGAAATTTTTGCTCTTGTGACTTTATTTTACTAGTTGCCAAGACTAAATGTGTGGAGGTCATCTTTTTTCCCTCCCTTACACAAGAAAGTTTCGTCAGTGTAGAGATGATGACTTTGAACCTGCCTGAACTTACGGCCTTCTAATGCAGGTATGGTAGGGTGTATGGTAGATGTGAGACTAGAATTTTTTTTTTGTCAGTTTACAAAACTGATGACTTAGTACTAAAAAGAACAACTTTGTTTTTTGATGAGAATCTTTGTCTCGGAAGAGGCTGGACATTATGCAGTCAATGACTGTGTTTGGTAATAGCAAATCCATATGAATTTTGTCTTAAGTTAAAAGAGTTGGCCTAAAGCCTGTTGTATCAACGAGATAGTCAAGTGTAAGCTTAAAGGTTCTTGTTTGAGCCCTCTTGGGAGCTGAGGGGTAGCGGTGGCAAGATGAAAGTTAAAAGTTTTCTGAGGTTAAAATTGGCAATGGAGGAAGAGTGAGTTTTAGAAAGAAATGAAAGAGCAAATACTTTTGGACAAATTATATTATTGTTTTAAGTAACTGTAGATAAAACTTGTAATTTGCTGAGATTTGCTAACAGTTTCTGTTACAGAATTTAGTATTCCAGTGCTTTACTAGACTTCAGTCATATATGTGAAACTTGGGCTTGTTGAACAGCTTGTTACAGGCTACTCTGTCCCCTTGTTTCAGTTGAAGTAGTTGGCATCAGGAGCAGAGATGGAGCAATTCCTTTGTTTGCAGAAGGGAAAATGCAAAAAAACCACTGTTCTTGTCTTTTTTTTTTTAACGTACTTACTCTCTAATTACTTTGTGCTTGGCAGGAGTAGGTTTAATCTTGAGTTTGCATCTTTGCTGTCCCTCCAGAAGTCAGCCAAAGCTCTCCAAGTTAAAAGCCAAAAGTTCTAGTTTAGTCATGCTTAGAAACTTGCTAGTTCTGCACTGCTAAAATCCTGCCTCCCATATGGCTCTGTTACAGCCTGCAGCTGTACGACCTTTAGTTGTACCCCTGATCCTTACCAACTCGTCTGAAGGTCAGGCACTGAAACTCAAGGAGATTTTTAGGGTTGATGTTGCGTGTGTGTGTGTGACTGTGACCATTGGCTGGATCTAGGTAATGTGCAGGTGGAAGCTACTTGGCTTAGATGGTGAGGAAATGGAAATAATCATGGGGGGAGTAAACAAGAAGGCTGAGAAAGATAGGGAAACTTAGAGTGAAGAATATAGAACAAATTGAGAAGGAGATTGGACTGCTTATACAAGAATCTCAGGGTTTGGAAACTGAAGGGTAAGCGCATGTTAAAAGAAATCAAGATTGGCTTGAGGAGGAGGAAGTGTATGGGAATCAGAAATGGAAGTGAAGGAGTATTGAAGGCAAAGCTGGACCATGACACTGAGAATATGTTGGCAAGGAGCCTGAGAACTGCTGAGGTGAGGGGAAAAAAAGATGTGATGAAACCAGGTGTTTCTGACAGGTTCATATACAAACATGGGGTCTGGTTTGTGAGGAGCCTTTGGATGATTGGGAGAGAGTTGTTGTGCTGGGATAAAACTTAGGAGGGGGATGAAAATTCTGTGGGATGACTGGGACTAGCCCAGTGGGGGCCAGTAACATGACTTGGACTAGTGAAAGGGACTGGTCTCGAGTCAGACAAATCACTTGGGAGAGGAGGCAGGAGAGTTAGATCAGAATAGTATGTTTCCACACCAGTTTGTCCATTGTAGTGACTAAAACAGAATCAAAAGGGTTTTTAACATTGTCACTTTTATGCTGTGTGTTGTGTTGACCCTGGCTGGACACCAGATGCTCACCAAAGCCTCACTATCACTCTCCTTCTCAGCTGGACAGGGGAGAGAAAATACAACAAAAGGCTCATGGGTCAGTATAAGAACAGGGAGAGATCACTCACCCATTACTGTCACAGGAAAACCAGACTGGAGTTGGGGAAATTAATTTATTACCAATCAAATCAGAGTAGGGTAATAAGATATAAACCCAAATCTTAAAACACCTTCCCCTCACCTTTCCCTTCTTCCTGGGCTCAACTTCACTCATGATTCTCTCCCTGCTCCCCTCCAGCAGCACGTCATACGTTGTCTCTGCTGTTCCTTCCTCCTTTTTGGGAGGAGGACTCCTCACAGTCTTCTCCTGCTCCACTGTGGGGTGCCTTTCACAGGGTGCAGTCCTTCAGAAACAGACTACTCCAGCATGGCTCCCCTATGGGATCACAAGTCTTGCCAGCAAACCTGCTCCAGCCTGGGGTCCACTGGTCTTGTCAGGAGCCTGCTCCAGTGTGAGCTTCCCATGGGGTCACAGCCTCCTTCAGTCGTCCACTTGCTTCTGCATGGGGTCCTCCATGGGCTGCGGAAGGATATCTGCTCTTCCATGGACCTCCACAGGCTGTGGGGTGACAACCTGCCTCACCATGGTCTTCACTACAGTCTGCAGGTAAATCTCTGTTCCAGAGCCTGGAGCCACCTCCTCCCCCTCCTTCTTCACTGACCTTGATATCTGCGGAGTTCTTCCACATATTCTTACTCCTCTCTCCAAAGGAAGTTGCTGTTGCACAGCAACCTTTTTCTCCTTCTTAGCTCTGTTATCCCAGAGGCACTGCCATGGTTGCTGTTGGCCTTGGCCATCTGCAGATCTGTCTTGGAGCCGTCTGGTATTGACTCCATCAGCCACAGGGGAAGCTTCCAGCAGCTTCTGACAGAAGTCGCCCCTGTACCCCTCCACCACCAAAACCTTTCCACACAAACTCAAACCATACTGTCAGTAAATATCTCACATCTTTTGACTGACAGCGTCTCACCTTGTTGCTGGTGTTCCGCATGGAGCACCGTGATCCGAAGGGAGGAGCTCCAAAGATCTTTGCCACTTCCATTTGCTAAGCAAATGTGGGAGAAGTGAGCACCACAGCATTCTCACTGATCTGCGTGAATACTGGCAGAGCTGCTTAACTTCTGCTTTTCTTCATGAAAACAGACTATCAACCAATGCACACTTCCTTCCCCTATCTGGGGCTTAATTATCCCCACAAATACTCTGTGATCATTGCAGTGGCTAGGACATTGGTGGGTTTGGCTTAGTGGTTGGGTCAGGCTGCTGCTGTGATAGAAGCAGGTCATGGTCAAGGTTGGGAAAACCCAAAGTCAGAGACCAAAGAAGTACAAACATGAGTTTTGAGGGCAGGGCAGGTGTGTGGGTGCCAGGCTGTGATGTGGAACATGGGAAGTGCTGATGTGCCAGAGTAAGCCCCAAAGTCCATAGTCTGGGCTGAGGCAGAGGCTGGATTCAAACTCTGCACCAGAACACTGGGAAAGCAGCCTGGTGAAGCAGGATAGTTGGGAATGAGTCCCCAAGCATCAGAAAATAGGATCAGGTAGAAATTGCAGCATAATCCATGGCTTTAGGAAAATTGGCAAGCTCCCAGAAAACCACCTGTAAAGACACCTACCACTTTCTGTTGGTGTGGGTGAATTTGGGGCTGCTGCCAGGTCAGTCAGCAGAGTGGGAGACTCCTTTCAGTCATGTGTAAAAAAGGTTGAATCAAAACACAGTTGTATAAGCAGAGATAACTGTTGGTGTTCTTTCCTAAACTTACTGCAGATGCCTAGGTTTCATTCGGTGTGGGGACTGTGCTACAAATGTCTTTGTAGTGTGGTGGTACCCTTGTGTTGTCCCAGGTGTAGCAGATACACTGGCACAGAGGGAAGAAAAATACTATTATGGTGCAATCACATTCTGAGCTCTGATTTTACAAATTTATATGAGGAAGATCCTGAGAGCACTGTTAGAAGAGTAAAATCAGTTCTCTGGGAAACAGCTAAAGCCCTAAATTATTATGAGTATACTCTTAACTATTTCAGAAAATTAGAATTCTTAACTTTTCATTGAGCAAAAGAAGTGTGTGAAAGCTGGTCTGAAATGTTAAAAGGAAAAATGGTAATTAGTGAGCTTTCATGTAGGTGAAACCCATCTCACTTTGGAAGGCTAACTAGCCCCTTACTTTCATGACTGTAATGACATTCATTTGATCCTGGCTGCTGGCAACAGAAAGCAGCTTAACAATTAGTGTGGGATGGGCTCATCTGTGGGTGGCATGTGAGGCAATGCCAGCTATTGCTGAGGGGAAAATTCATACCTAGGTATCTAGGCTGTTCTGTTTTTACCACCTCTAGCACAGTTAGCTGACCGGAGTCTTGTCTGGTGAATGTACCTGTGGGTCCAGTTTAGCCATGATGGAAATGAGTGTAGGATATTGAATCTGGATTTCCTTGGGACTTTGGCTTAAACAAATCAAGTGGTTGTAATGCCTTAAATAAGGTGGAAACTCAGTAAGAACTAAGCTCAAAGATTTATATAAGTAAATACTGATTCACAGCTGTGGTGAATTCTGTTGAAATATTCAGTGTTAATTCAATTCTGTGTGTGTGGAAGGGGATGAAGCGGGAACAGAAGCGATTCAGTTCCTTCAGACTGACTTAATATATAACACAAATCGGGATTTTCCCAGTGGTTGTCACACTAGACCTTGGGTCACAGGAGATGCATAATCATTTCATTTGATTTAATTTAGTTTTCCATCACTTAAACTTAATCATTGCCATCGGGTCTTTGTTTGTCTGTATTCTTTAATTTTGAGACACACAAGGTGGTTTTTTTTACAATTTCGTTTCACAAGACTAGATGATGTTTTGGTGTATGGACTTCAGAGTTTTGTGGGTTTGGGATGAGATTGCCTTAAAAATATAATCTCTTGCCGGTATGTCTAATCTGAGAAGCATTTCTGTGCCAAAGACAGTAAAAATAATAGAGGGAATATTTGAGAATAAAGATTTTTTTTTCCATTCTTTTCTCCTGCCTTCACCCCACTCCACTCCCAGCACTGTAGGAAAAGCCTATTCATGTATAAAGCTTCATTCTTCTTTCAGGGCTGGTATTTAGTCGTACTGTCAGTTGTGAAGGGGCATATCAAAACCTACAGTTTATCTCTGCCTAGTTTGTTCATCCTGCCTGGTTTTGGTGGAGAGAGCTTAGTGCTGCACAGGATGAGATGGGGAAGGGAAACAGGGCTAAGGGAAAACACAGCACTTGAGTTCATAAAATTTCTTTTTTTATTTTAAAACCTGAATTTTTATTTCATGCTTCGTATTACATAGGATTTAGAGCAACATTAAAAAAAAGGTAACATAATCCATTTCCTGGATTGTAGAAAAGTGCTCTTTATTAGGAAGCAGCCACAGGCAATGATAGCGGGTTTTTTTGAGCCTATACTCACACACAGGCTCCACTGACAGTAAAATTGACTAAAATATTCAATATTACTTAGAACTGCCAAATCACAAATTTCTCAAGTATGAAGACCTGTAGTTGGTGGTATGGCTATTTCTTGTATCCTCCCTTTCCCCCTCCTCTTTGATTTACTAATAACTCTGAGTCTCTTGAAAATTTTCTTCTTTCCCCACCCAAGAACTGCTTTATAGCTAACAAAAATAAGCCATTTCCTAACCTTATCCTCTACCTACAGAGGTCATAAAAATTGCTAATGGAAATGCTGTTGCCTTCTGTTGTGTGATTATAATAGGAAACGGATCACTGCAATTTATGGGGTACTTACCCTTTTTGGTACATGATGAATGGCTCACTTCGAATGATGTTTCCTCATTGATTTCCTAGTATTTATCACCAGAAACGACAGAGCAGGAAGAACAGCATTTAAACATGAAGTTGATTTTGAAGATGTCATCTTTTCACTACAGTGTGAATTCATGGCAGTGTAGCATTTGCTGTAGAAGAGGAGCAAAAGACGTGAAGTTGGTTAGTTACATTGCTCTTAAGATGAGGTCTCTAAACCCACTTTTTTAATGCTGTATTAGCTTTCTTGCCTATTCTTTGGTAGGGAATAAATGGCTTACTCTGTGTGTAGAGGTTTTCCTCACACTCTGCCCGTTTGTTGCCATGTTCTTGAAACAAGTACATGGAATATATATGTCAGGATTCTCTTTGTTGTCATGCTCTTTGGGATATTTGCATTCAATTCACAGGAAAATCTATATGCAGTTAAATTCTATGTGATATTTAGCAGGTGACTCCAAATGTTTGTATTGCTTTGGTATTGTTTTATTTTGCTACCTGACGGTACATGAAGTATTAGAAGAATCCTTCCGAATCTGCTCAGTTTCTTCTGGTTGGGCTGGATTGACTCAAAATGAAAACTGTCCCTTCAGTTTCTGCAGTGTCCATATAATCTTTTTCTTTGTGTTGTTATGTGAATCACTGGGTAAGACCACATCTAAGCAGGGTGGATTAGGGGCAGATATGGTTGTTTTTAAATTGCCTAGAGTAGAAAATGGGTACATCCCCTTGCCAGGTAGGTTAGCTTGTTTTAATCTAGAAGAATATTGCTGTTTCGCTGTTTATAAGACTGGCTTAAATGTTGTTGCCTTGACGGTCTTTGACTACAGCAAATGGTTACAGCTCTGCAGTAACTAAAATTTTCATTTTCTTTAAAACTTGTTTGCATTCTTCATTTTCCGAGTCCAATGTTAGCTAATTTGCTAGCAAAATTGAGACTGTGTAGTTTCTAAAGTCACTTTATTAGCTACTACTGTAATTAAGTTTACTTTTAAATGGGTACAAACTGATTAATTTTTTTAAGCACTTTATGAAACCATCGTGATAAAATCAGAGAATTTTAGGGGTTGGAATGGACCTTACAGATCTAGTCACAACACCCTGCCCTGGGCAGGGATACCTCCCACTAGACCAGGTTGCTCAAGGCTCATCCAGCCTGGCTTTGAACACTGCCAGGGTTGGGACATCCACTATCTCCCTGGGCAACCTGTTAGTGTTTCACCACCCTCACAGTAAAAACCTTTTTCCTAATATCTAACCTAAAGGTACTTATTCCAGGGAATTTGTAACAATTTAAACTTTCACTATGTTACAGCACATGCATCAATCCTTTTCTTACATTATTTATCTGATTATTTAGATTTGTGAATATAACTTTGCTCTTTCCTTTTGTATTGTAATGTGCTTTACAGATTTTTAGTTTCAAGCCATGATGCAAGTGAAGTGATGAAATGATGCAAGTGAAGAAACAGAGCTGCAGACTTTGAAGTCTGTGCAGTTTCAATTTCTTTTTTTCAGAAACCTGTTTTGCATAAATCTGTAAATAAACAGGCTGTATGCAGATGACTATCAAAAAATATTTTGGGTTGTCTACTTCTATTGCTAAGCAGTATAGAACTGGTCTTGAAATGTCTTTAGACCAAACAGGGCTGGACATCAAGTGAAAACAAGTAAAGACTATCACACCTCTCTGATCATATTTGCTCTGAAATGAGCTTCAGATAAAGCACATTCTCATGAAAAAGCAGTTTCTTGTAAAACCATCACTTCCAACTGTCCTTTCCAAAATTAATATTATCCAATGTGCTGCACTTAACATTGTCCGCTTTCTCATGTCCTACTGCAATTAATTTCGAAAGAACTCTGGGATGTGTGTGAGGTGCCTCACATAAAGTAACGACAACAAAAGAGTTATGACCCTTGCAGAACACTAGATTATATGTTAATTCATGTTCTGGGCCAAAAGTTGTCCAATAAGGGATTGCCCCAATTCCCATAGTGTTTGAGTGGAGCCACCATGGTTAGTGATTAATCTGCACTCCCTTTGGAAGGGAATGTCAATTGGTTGGACACTGAGTAATGGGTGATTGTGTAAAAAATAGCTGCAGCTTTAGATCTGTGTAATATTGGAACTTAGCAATAATTGAAACCATACCTTCAAGACACAAATATTATCAGTCTTATTATAAGGGAAGTAATAAACTATATTTTTTCCCTGGGATATGTGTAAAGATATGGGTGGAGAAAGGGAAGAAAAAAAGGTTTTCTCTACTGTACTTCATCTCTGTGAAAAACAACCATAATTCATTTCAACATACCTACTTTTCTTTGTAACTTAGTGTTTAGTGTGCATGGTTGAGTGGCAGAGAACAAAATGTACTTTTTGAAGACAAGAAATGTTCTAAATGTTCATGATGAGAACAACATGCACCGAACAAACACAAATCATTCAGACACCTCTTTAAATTTCACATGTTGCATTTAAGTGACTTAAAATTGGGCTGAAGTAATAATCTAAAAATACACAGAACTTTTTCTTCAGCTTTTAGATTTTATGTTCTTATTGTACATCAAATAGCTGTTGATGGCAAGTGTGTCTAAGTGAATGGCACAAATCTGGATTTAATAGTATTTTGGGATGAGCCATTCCCAGTCTTTGCTCTTCTAAACCAGCCTTGTTTCTGACCATGACAGAAACATCTCTATTTGCTTTGCTTTTGCTCTTGCTGGTGGTATGGCCTGCATTGAAAATCCCAGGTCTAGAGATCCTGACATTTTGGTGTAGTTAGGCACGAGTGTCTGAATCCTGATAGTCACAGAGCTGTGATGGGCACACTTGTAGGGTCAGAACAACGTTGGTTTTGAGTAGTGTTTGTTGCTGGAAGACCTGTCAGCCAGGCAATTTCAAAGCAATTGCAATAAAACTTTAACAGAATTTTAATAAAGTTACAATTGCTACATGAGTGTTAAAACCTCTTTCACTTGTATTTTTACCTTTTTGTTATCTACCTCGTGTTGTTAATATGTGAATGCTAGAACTAACCACAAAAAATATGATATAGGTTCATGAAGTATTTTTGGCAATGCTACCCAATTCTTTCATTAACTTTGCAGTAGCAACTGCCCTTTGGTCTCCTCTTGTATGCCATAATATATGAGGAATATACCTCCCTGTGTTATATGGAGATACTCTGTTTGGGCCTGGCCAGGCTGGCTCTGCAGACAGCTGTACAGCTGTTGGGGAGGTGTTCTGCTAGAGCTCCTTACTCTGGCTGGTCTGTAAGAGGTTGTGGGGCACGGCCACAATGGGTTACTGCTGTTTTGCTGGACTGTGCCTTGTAGCAATCTCCAGCTGGTAGCAGGGATCATTCATTCAGCACTCTGCCATGGGGTAGAGGCATACCTGGATGCTTCTGGTGATTAAAAATTACTGTGCCATGCCTTGGATGAGTTTATACAGGGAAAGGCTGAGTGTGCTGAGCTGGTGTATACTGGAATCAATGGTGTTGACTGTCTTATATATTTTCTAGCAGAAGGATCAGATTAGCAAATAATCTGTTCACTGTGGAATATTTTTCTCAGTCCCACAGATTAACTATTCCATGTAGATCCCTAGCATGACACTGAAATTATTTTTGTGTCACATACGGTGGCATCTGTTTACAAGCCAAATGGGCCTCACCTTTCCAAAGAAATTCCGTATTTCCAGTGGAGAGCACCTTGCACCCAAGCTCTGCTAGCTAACACCTAGAGCTACTTATCATGGAGAGGAAAATGTTTTGTACTCACTGTTGTGACTATTACTTCCAAGAAAAAAACATCCACAACTCTGTGCTCCATGAATTTGCTTTAAATGGATATGCTTATACTAACAATCTCCTATTTAATATATTCGGGGGGAAGCATGAGTAACAAATGTACTGCCTTCTTTTAAAGTAGCAGCTTACTGTAATGAATTTGCAGTATGTAAATGTCCTGATCCATTCTACCCTCAAACAGAAAACCCACGAACGTGGGATTGCTTCATATGCTTTTTTTCTGCAGTGCAATGCAAAGTTACCCAAGCTTAACTGTTTAGGGAAAGCCTGGAGTTCGATAGACACTGACACAAGATAGATCTCCACGTGAGCTATCCAGTCCACTGCTCAGAACACGCTGCCCACAAAGCTGCCAACATCTGTGGGTGGGCTCTTTCTGGTTCTCAAGCTTCCTCCTCCCTCCAGATATCTTTGCTCTGCATGTGCTGGGAAGATACAGCCTAGTTTGGGCTGTGCATCAGCTGTGTGGTGTGTTAACAAAAGAAACAGATTCGAAGACACATCTTATCTTCGCAGGAGCTGCTGCAGGTCCCGATGCTCTCCCATTCTACCACTGGGGAGGAAGTACATGGCATGTAGTGCAAAATTCAGCAGTCAGATACTGAATTTTTTTTTTTGTTGTTGTTAAACTTCACCTGCAGCTAACAGACCTCTAGCTTGGTTTTGGTTTCTGTGAATAGGAAGGGGAATACAGACCTGTCAGATGACTGTGCTAGTGATTCTGGAATAGCTGAAAGCTCATTGAAAATAATTCTCTACAGTCCTCCAGTGATCTTTAATGCCCCTGTCCACTCCTATGATCCAGTAAGACTCTATATTGTGGCCGTAAACACTTGATAAATTCTTGCCACTGACTTGACAACGGAGAGAGGGAGTGTTCAGCTGAGGAGTAGAGAGCATTTATGGACCGAAAGCTCTGTGATCTCCTCTACTCTGGGGAATTCACCTTTGCCTGGCCTGGGCATTTGCAAGGCTGCAGCTTACCATTTATTGATCTACATTTTTTTCTTCCCTTTAGTTCTGACTCAGCATTCCCAGTCTTAAGAAAATGTGAGGGAATGCAATCCAGAAAAAAAGCATTGTTACTTGTGAGACCAGACAAGATGGCTTGGGTATGAAGGAAGGCAGCTTTTTCAGTAGCTCATACTGGGGGAGAGGGGAAGAAGGAAGGAGACAGTCTTGACTTTAATTTCCCTCAAACGGAGATCTCCATTAGTGGTGCTTGATATTTGGATTAGAGCGTGACCTCAAATTTTACGTACTGAGGTCCCCATATTCCTTTTGTTTCCCGTAACTTTGAGTTCCACAGCCCTTTGTTCATGCTTACCTTCCGCCTGAACTCAGGTTGCCTAGCTTTGCTGTCCTGTGTCTCATCAATCCCAATCTAATCCCTCCTAGTTTAGAAAGTTCCCTTTCCTCTTTAGCAGCATGCAGCAGAGACCCCCTTGCTTTTTCCACCTATGCCCCTTTTGCCTCCTGACTGGCATCCTCTCTGCATTTAACCACAGGTCTTCAGATTCAGATGGTCTCTTCATCCATGCCAGTGTTGCCCACCTCTGCCTCATCTATAATGTTGGCCCAAGGACCAATTCTGTTGATCCTTGCAGCCAGATTGGGAAACTGCATGAGGAAAAGTAGGAGACTGCAGGTGCCTGTTCCTATTGCTGCCTTAACGTCTGCAAGCATAAAATGCCAGTAAAGAGACTGGGAAATCTACCTCTGGATTCAGTCTCATTGGCAGAAAGAACATGTTTTTTTATTCTTGCTCTGTCATAAACAATATTTAACTTATAGACTGCTCCAGCCTGGTTGCTATCCCTTGAAATTTCATGTGGATTATGGAAAGAGCACTGTGTTCACTCTTTGAATGGTTAATTTTAATCATAAGTACTGGTAGTTTTTCTGGCATAACAGAATGAAAGATGCCTGCTTGGAAAACTGGTCTGGGACAGATAGCATGAGCAGTAATTTTTATTGAGGGGTAAGTCCTGAGCAAAAAAGTCAATGTCATAGTGGTGTCGCTAAACCCAGGAGGTACCAAGTTCCTGGAACTTGGATGAAGGTGTTTCCTGTGGCAAGTTCAGTAAGAGAACACTTGACTCTCGTATGCACTTACCTTGGTTGTGGTGAGGCCGAGGCCTGTACAGATTGTGGTCTGATTGATATTTGAAATAGAGCACAAGGAACTGGATCGGACTTGCCCTGGCTGGAAGCAGTTTGCAGAATGCCTTGCCCTGATCCTCTCAGACCTGGAATGGTTTCCTCTGTGACCAGCAATTATCAATGAATTAGAGCTTTTAAAGGAGTGATTAACGCAATTTCCATTCTCAGTGTGAGTGCAGAAAACAATTACATGAACATGTTATTATGCTCAAGTAGTTTGCTTATCTCTTTCGGGGAAGGAGAGGAAGGTGAGTAGAGAGGAGCTACAAAATAGATATAAATATATATAATGTGTATTTAAGAAAAATCTATCTATGCAGAACCAGTAAGTTGCATATTAAGTACCAGTTTGTGAGAAGTGTGCAGAATCTTCTTTACATCAGGACAGCTGTACTTTGGTTGCTCCAAATCAGCCTCCTCAAAGATGTGTTACTAGGGTGGAGTTTGCCATGTTTTGTGGTATCTGGTATCCTCCTTTTAGAAGCCATTTTATAACATTTTCCCCTTAAAAAGTGAAATTCCTCACAACCTTAACAGTCAAGTATGTTAGACCTTGGGGAAAGTAAGGGAAGAGGAGGAAATTTCAACTGCATTATAAGAAAAATTGCTTTATTTCAATTGATTAGGAATATCTAGGAGGCGCGTGATTGGGAGAGAAGGAAAGTATGTGTGATCCTGCTCACAAGGGAGAGTGAGAAGCAGCCATAATTTAATTCAGAAAGGATAATAATTGCAAAAGTTTTTTTCTTTAAAACTTCTACTCTTTCAGTGCACAGTAATGGTGACTGTTTCTACAATTTGTCTGAGTTTTAAATCAGATCAGCGTAATTAGCTAACTTTACTTATTAGCTTGAGCTGACTCTAGTGGTACAATGGTTGAATTCGTTGCCATTATATTTGTTTAACTGCTGTAAAGTAAGATTCTAACAATAGGTTCCTACACTTAAATAGCACTGTCAAGCACTGGTGCCCTATCAATCAGTTAGACCTTTCCCTCCTGCTGTCTGCTCTGATAGACAGTTCTGCTGATGTGGAGACTCTGGAAGAAGAGATCAGGAAGAAGGGGTGATGGATAACGACCGTCTCCTGTCTTGGGAGGAAATAAGAAAAACCCTTTCTCTGACTATCAACAAGCTGCTTTGTCAAGGTGTCAGAAGATTAATTATGCTCATGCAAGAGGCAAGAGCGAAGGTTTTCCCCCCTGGTTTTGGCGTAATGGGGTGGCATTCTTCTGAGCTGTGGCAGAGAATTGCAAAGAAAGAGGCTTAAGAGATTTCAGTCCCCTAACATCACTGTCCTGTAAGCGTTTGTAAAGCTCTTAGGCATATATCCACAGTACTGTGAAGTTCTGCCAGTAATTGATTAATCAAAGTGTTTGATTCAAGTGCAGTGTGGACTTGATCTCGCAAAACATTTGGTGCCAACTGCTGTTAAAGTCTGTCAGCATTATGTGTAGTTAGGGCTCTTTGTAGAGAGCAAGCTTTCAGTGAAAAGAGATGCAAAAACCTTTCCACAGCATAACCATGAACGTGAAAACATGTATTATATGTATGTTCATATATATTTAAAAATTCCTTAGTTTTTGAAGTTTATAAATAATTAAAAAGAAAAATCTCCAGGAAGTGTTTGGAGTATTTTATACTGGGGCTGAGGAAATCTGATTTGTGTTTTCTTTTATCCATCATCCTTTTATATGTTTTTGAATAAAATAATTGTAAAGTATAATAATAAAAAAATAACCTTACACTTTGAATTATTTTGGGAATAAATAAAATGTGCTAACTCGAATTCTGAGCAAATTGCATTTATGTAAAAAAGAAATTTTTTTTTTTTGTTTCTTTAAAAAAATATAAATCAGACACTTGAAGAAAAATGCAACTTTAAATAGGCCATTTTGACTAAGTTGGTCGATATATTAAATGAAAAACTTCAGGAGCTCTAACTCTTGAACAAACTATGTCAGTAAAAGGATTCCTTCCATTTAGGCTGCTCTGTCTGACTTAATCCTGTGCTCAGATGCAGGAGAACAATTTTTGTAATCTGCCGATTTGATATAATTTTGTTCTTTTATTGAAAGGGTCAAGTCTTGAGTTAATAAAAGGCAGAGTTAGAGCCACGTTACTTGATTAGTTTGGTTTCTTTGGAATAGTTTTTCTGGTTTTCATGTTTGCAATGCTAAAATATGAACAGCGGTGGGGTTTTTTGGAGGAGGCACAGGGGGTTATGCTTCTGTGCAGCCTTCCTTAATATTACTTTAAGATACATTGAACTCTAATATGCTGTAGTTGAGACTGTAACGAAACCAAACATTTTAAACATGGATGTGCCTGACCTTGAAATGCTGCTGATAAAAGCTAATGCTGTTAAATTGCATGCCAAATTAACCCTCATTTCCAAATGCTTTGTGTGTGTGTTTCCTGTAGGATAGGCTTTGATCCTGCCAAGCGACACTTCTTTTACAATCAGTTATTTTTTAATGAAGGAAAATCAATGAACAAGTTTCAGTACCTGATTTCAGTGGTAGTGAAATGAAATGTTTCCTTTTGCATCCTTCTACCACTGTGCTTTGTCTATAGTGTCAGATGCTTGACGTGATACAGTGTTTTGGTGTAGAGGTAATGCTGATTTTTAGTTTAAAACTTTATTTTCACATGTATAAATCTTATCAAGGATTACAAGTTCATGTAAGAAAGGTACAGGAAATTGGCTAATGGACTGGGCAAGGAATACTTTGTGAAGCAGTTGGGGTTTTTTTAAGTCTTACTGAGGCTTAGCATCAGTAAAATCAGGTTTTAATCTAAATCAAGACAAAAAAATGTTACTTGCCTCACAAACACTTTTTTCTTGATGCATCCAAGTTCACATTATTTTAGCAGTCGTCCATTTTGGAAAACACTTAGTGCTGCTTTGTGTTTGTTTTGAATTCAGAAGTTACATTTCAGGAGCATCTGCCTATGCAATCTATGTTGCATCTGAGAAGTATGGATTGGTGTGGGATTTAATGGGATATAATCATGTGCCTTTTTGAACCAGCAGTGTAACCCTCATGGTGTAAACTCCCACTGAAATCAGACAACAGGAGTGAGCAGAAAGTGCTCGCACATAAATACTGGATTTTTGCTTGTTCCTGTCTGCTGAGCACCTCGAGTGTTCTCATTTTCAAATGAAAGTGCATGTCTTTATCCCCTGACAAATGAACTGCCATCTGCATAAGTTCATTTGAAGGGGACATTATCTTCCTGTGTGAACTTTGGTGGGAAGTGCTTGCAGGCCATAAAGTGAATCATCAGTCTCCCTGGGCTCTCTCCCTGGCATCTCCTCCAAGATGTTTAGCTCCAAGTCCTCCCTCCTGCAGCCTTTCTCTGCCACTGTACCTGGGCTACCCCCATCACCTAGACTTATCCCTGTGCCTACCCACACTCCCAGGCCAGGGCCATGTCCCGTGTAAGGTCTCTGACCTAGAGGTATTGCCCTTTTATTTGGAGAGGGAGATACCACTGTCCAATCTTTCACCTTCCGTCTTCACCACATCAGGACCATGTTTGCTGGATTGGGCAAACGTAGCCATATGCCTGGTTTGTGTGAAAATGGTTTTCTGAGCCTGTGACCTTGACTGTGTTGCCTTTCTTTTAGCATTCCTCTCCCAGCATTTTCTTGTCTTTATAGCATTGCACCTAAGCTCTTTATGTTTTCTTTCAAGGCACTAAAAAAACCCCCAAAACCTGTGGGTTTTTTCCTCTCCATTATCTGCCCCTTGTGTCCCCTTGTTATCAAGATATCAGCCCCAGGACCCATTCACGCTGTGATGTCTAATGGGGCAGACAGAGCCAACCTCGATCTAGGGCCAGCCCAGCACTGATGAGCCTTCCGGGGTCCCAGCTCGCTGTCACCATCTCACTTGCATGGTGCTTTTGCATCTATTGAGGTATTTTGGCTGCTGGGGTGGAAGCATGGAGCCAGCCCAGCCACCTCCAAAGTGCAGGGATGGATGAGCCTTCTCCAAGCCAGAGGTGGCCAGTTGCTGTGCAGGCACCAGTTCTGCTCTGGGGGGGCCTTTTTTCACTGTGGCCCTGACATGGCCTTGCTGCTGTCAGGCTTTAAAGTCTCTGCTCTGTGGTCACACTCTCCAGAGTTGGATTTTTTTTGTTTCCCAGTGTATTCCAGCACCCGTTTCTCTGGGTATGCAGGTAACTGTATTCCCCTGTGTGGCATGTTGTCTCGTGTGGATGCTTTGGAAAGAAGCCAATTGGTCGGTCAAAGTATTGTCTTTCCTAGTATATATACTGCCAGCTCCAGGTAACACAAAGCATGAAAAAGTACATTGCGCTTAAATTATATTGTTTGGTGCAGGTGTTTGACCATTTTAGAGACTTGGGGGTGGGCAGGTGTGTGGAGCTGGGAGTGAGCAAGCTCAGAGCAAGAAGACTCTGGATTTTCCAAAGGCTCTGTATTGTTTGTGAGCTCGTAATGCAGCATCCTCTTTTGGCTCTAAATACAAGAATCAGTGCTACTTCAGCGCAGTAAACTGTGATGCACAGTTGTTTCTTTACACAAGCCCACACTGCTTTCTGCCTACTTCGAAGGACCCTGGGATTGCTTCCAGGAAAATCCAGAGGCAAGGTTTCTAGCTTGTGCCTAATGGTGGGGATTTGCAGTGAGAGGAGACCTTCCCTCCAGAGCCCCAGCAGATGCAGCTCGTGGGCGAGCGGATTGCTCATGGCAGTGCTGAAGTGCTGTTGGAAGGGGTGTCTGAAGGTCTAGCCCAGCCCCTGCTCTTAGCCGCTCTGTTACCAGCACTTGTGTTAAAATCCATATTGGAGGAGGATGAAAAAACTGACAGGAATACTAAAGATATTGTTGTATTATAGCTGAGAGAACCTTAGAAAATGCTAACAGCGAGAGGAAAAGGTGATGGGTTTGTTGTTGCCACTTTTTAGCAGCATTTCTCTGAGAATAACGAATTCTGCTGAAGTGACCTTTTTTTACCTCTTACTGACTTTTGAAAAGCCTGTGCTCCCTGAGCCATCCACAAACACTTACCCAATTAATGAAAAATCCAAGTGCACATGCTCCAAGGGGTGGTTAAGCATCTCTAAAAAATACTCTCATTGCTGCTATTACGTTAGAAGGCTATAGTTCCTAAGGAAAATTAAAATTTCCATTTTAATACCTTCAAAATGCTTTTAATGTATCCATAAGGAAAATGTGCTAAGCCCTAAATAACTAACTGGAAGTTTTTGAAGCCAGGAGTATCTTTGTTGTTCTCCTTTTGCATATGTTTTCCTGGGACTAAGGACTTTGTTAAAATTAATATTTAGAAAGAGATAAGGTATCTGATCTTGCTAAGTTCTGTACTTTTCTGTAGAAATTCAGGGTAATTGAAGATGCTGTTTTTTCATTTTAAAATTGGGTGTACAGCAGATAAAATGTGAGCTTCAAAAGAGGCTGTTCTGGAAAGGAAGTGAACTTGAGAAAAATGGGCAACTTAACAGGAATTATTTTTTTTAAGCCTTCCTTTTAGCACAAAGTGTTCTTGTTACACTTGCTGACCCAGTTGTCTTATTGTTATTTCAGAGTGTGCTTATTTTCTCTTTGATATATTTTTCCTCTCTGTGTTCCTGGAGAAGGAGTAATGTGCAACATTTGCCTGATACCTGACAGTAGATCAGTCACATCTCTGCCTTTCTGAATGAGACTATTTCCATGTAATACTATTTTGTTTTTTTTAAAAAGCAGAAACTGTATTTTTCTGTCTTGACAGATTAATGTCTGTGAATGACACCTTGCAGTAAAATCAGCATTTTAGTGCTTTCCCTCTTAAGTCGTTTGTATTTATGTGGGAGCAATCCCTGATCACCAGGTCATTTTCTGTGCAAACACTGGGAGAATGCTGGGACCAACAAGGTTGAGCTGACCTTATGTGCTGGCCTGTTCCCTGCCACTGACCGTCATGTTTCAAAGGTTAAACTAACTGTGGATGAAATGTAATCAGTAGTGCACTGGATCCTTTCCAGATCTCACTGGTGGAGTGCAATAACCAGCATTGTTAGCTTTGGGAAAGCAAGAGACAGGGGTCATTACCTGTGTGCGTCTGAGCATGAGGAACCAACTGCCTTTCCTGCTACCTCCCACATATGTTTATTTAAATCTTATCTGGAATTGTTATCCTGCTGGCCCCTGCTTTTTTTTAACAAAAATATGTCTGTTTATTCTTCATACACTGTAATTTTCATCTTTCTGTTGCTTTCTCAGAGTTTCCATGAGAAACACATGTTTTGCTCAAACCCTGTCATTAGATGGGATTTGAATCAATACTTGGGAAAGCAGAAAAGGCTGAAAGAAAGAATTACTGTGTTTTTAGGTGACAGCCAAAACTAGGCCAGTGTAAACCAGACAGTACTCATAAGACAGAGACATACTGCACCAGCAGAGGGAAGATTATCTTGGTAAATTTTCCTTCCTTTGCTAGTGGGTAGCTGGGAAAAGAGCTGGGACAATAGAAAGCTGGCAAGGGATGGAGAGCAAGCGTGGGAGGAGGAGGTGAAACAGAAGCACTGAAACAAAGATAGCATCTCTGAGAATTGATTTCCTGTTTCTTTCTATACTCAACCACTCATTTTCCCCAACTCCATCTCTCATTTGTGCAGTACTTTCAGTTCTCGG